>NC_085091.1:2986522-3004022 GCF_963422355.1 Corticium candelabrum | reverse complement strand
TGCAAAACGGCAAATCGTCCGTAGACTGTGCTATCGTCTAGAAGTGAGGCCGACTCGCTGTCGTCCGTCTCTCCGCTGTCACTGCTATCGTCACTGTCGGATCCGTCACCTTGACGATCTCTGGCTGCGCGCAGTGTCAGAGTCTTTCTTCTCGTTCTCTTCCTTTTTTTCTTTCCCCGCTTCTTCTTGACAGGCGAAGGTGCTCCAGTTGGCTCTTTGTGACTTTCAACTGAAGCCTGAAGTGATGCAATTTGGTATAGAACTACATCATACGGGATATGTAATCCAAATACAATTAATTAACCTCATTTGTGGTCTTTTCCGTCTCTCTCTGCTGCTCTCTAGCTTTCTTTTCAACAGCTAGTAGAACTTCTTGCTTTATTTTCTCTCCTTCCTACAATCAGAAGTTCATCACGTTTAGAATAAATTTAATTAATGAAAATGCATATATTGGGTAGCACCAGTTGTCTCTTATAAGCTTCCGCCCTCTTCTGTTTCTTTGATTTTTCCTTAATGAAAAATAAAAATTTAAATTCTAAAATTTTCAGCCCCGACAAATAATTTCAGATCGACACCTTGATGGCTGCTCCAGCGACATTTATTGCAGCTTCATTGCCTTTGTCATTCACGTGATCAGAATCGAGTCCAATCCTCAAATTGTCTCGATAACTAAGTACAGCAGACTTGCTGCCAGTGCTCCTGTCGACTCTATTCCATGGTAATTCGTCTCCTTCTATCTCGACCAAAGATGTCCCACTCATCTCTTTGCACAGATTATTCACTTCATTGCTATCTTTACTGTCACTAACTCCACCCTGATGCTGCATACCTTCTTTTGCCTACATCAAGGCAAGAAGCAATGTCACAACACATTAAATAAATTTTATATCAACAGGAGTCCCAAACTTTACGACGATCTTCTAACTCTATGTGCTTGTCTATGTAGGCCTTATTCTGTAAGACAGTACAGTTGACATTTGGTAACAACTGTGGTGTATATATCAACTAGCCAGAGGATCAAACTCTCGAAACGCTGCAACATCGGCCAACGCCTTGTCGAAGTCTCCCAGTTGCTCATATGCAACGCCTCTTAGAGATCGACCTATTTGTACGTGTTGCAGTACGTTTCCTAAATCGATCACTGAACAAACTTGATATTAGATATACTGTCTGCACGATCAGCTGTCCAAGCCTTACCACGTGTAGTGTACCGTATTACATCACTCGGCATATTCTAAAACAAAACACAGCGTATCAAGAAGTTAGAGGACATTACAAATATGTAGTACATGCAGATGCCAGTACATTCCACCTGCTATCTGCATGCCTCGAATCTACATACTTTCATAGTCTATTTTATGGACACATCACAGTTTGATTCACCTTCATTTTAACGTGAATTATGAAACTAAAATAAGGTTTTAACTCAAACATACATGAAAGTTTCATACCAGTTTCAAGCAGCAGTTTGATATCAGTACCAGAGCACGCTGTTCAAATTCTGAGGGAGTTTCTCGGTATCCCACAGTTCTTGTGTAAATTTCCAAACCTCGGCAGAAGAGTTTCAAGGCATCTTTTGGCTCCATTTCACAAGCAGTATTTATGAGCTCAATCGCTTCATTTGGAACCTACAACATGTCAAAGTCAGCACCCAGTCGAATAAGAGATCAACCTGTCCTGGTCAAGCATTACATTCTTCAGATCAATGATCATGCGCAGAGAATTTCATTTGCATGCATAGCGAGATACGCCCATTTCCACTGGCTCCATAGCGCACGTGAATCACGTGACAAGAAAATAAGCTTGTAGATAAAATTTCATTGTGAAGAGTCTGAGAGACATGAGTTCAACAACTCTGAGAGTTAAAGCCATCACTTATGCCGTCAGCCCAAAATCTTGTTCCATGTCAAACACACAGCAGGTGACTCCCAGTATGACCTGGCAGCTAGAAATTAATTAATTAATTAACTAAGTGTGAGCAGCTGTAACCTGTTGGACACTAAAACAGAGTCACACATCAACGAAGGCCTTTTGATTACAGTATCGCATGCCAATAAACTCTTCGAGTTTCAATACTGTAGAATTAGCCCTATAGGCTACAGTCAACTCCAAACAGTTGACATTTGTCAGAGGCCCATAAAGATATAACATGACAGATGTGAATAGCATAGGCAGATCATACATACTGCTAGAATTAAAATCAACTCACATTGTCAGGAGTAGGTTCAAATGTTGGTGGACCTGGTAGTGCTGACGTCTTCCATGACTAAAGTCAAAAACAAAATATAATATCAACCGAAAGGAATGACTACTATACCGAGGCATGCACACACGAACTATTGCCATATGTGACTGTCTTTTACGAGCAGACCGGTTACTTAAAGAGCAATTCATAACTGGCATGAACAATTGCTGATTTGTCTCTAGCAATGTCTGCAAATATGATTTTGAATAGAATGAGCCAGTTTAATTTCAATTTTTTAAAATTAATCAAACAACTCAATTTAGATTTGAAATCTACTGCCTAATGCTAAATTTGAAAGATTCAATAAATGTCCAGATGACTTGGCTGACCACTTTCCAACAGATTTCATGGTATAGCGTAAAAGCAGCACAAAGAAATGCCAAAATACTGACAAGGAAAAGGTATGGTTTGTATAAATGCTGCTTTGTTACCTGGTTCAATGCTGTTTGTCGCATTATTTGAACAAATTGAAGAAACATCATGATAACAAAGTGTCATACTAAAAACTATTGAACACATGTATACCTAGTCTCGCGTGGCCAGAGAGCTTTCTGCCACATCATACTTTTGTTGAAAATGACAGTGGCAGAAAGGGGTCTGGCTACGCGAGACTAATTTATACCTTCGATATACTACAATGCTACAATGAATCAGACATGAATGCATAATTAATTGTGACATACAATTTCACCAGATTAACTGACCAGAGCAAAGTTGCTTACAAATGTCAGTCAAGCATTGATGTCCTATCCAAAACAACTTATACGTATATACAGTGGCTTATGCCTAAACAATCATATGCCTAGTTCCCCTGAAATTTCAAAGAAACAAGAATAACGACATTGACGACTGGTTATCACAAGAATTTAAAGCTGAAGTTGACAGAGATCTACTGAACCTATGTTCAACATTTAAAACAAGAGACACAAACTGTCTGAACTGATAAATAAACAATACAGAATATGGACAACATGATGACTTCTGTCTAGCATTGCAAAGAATTTCAACCTAATCAGTGTTTGATATTGAATCAATAATTCATTTGTCTCTGTCTCTACAAAGGTTCAGTATTATGTAATAATTTTAGTGAAATCAATATCAACCATCAATTAGTAGGCACAAATAATTAAATAATGGATAATGGCAAGTCGAACATTGATAAAATACAAACATAATTACACACACTGTATTTACTTCTTCAGTAAGTTCATCAATAGCTCCCCTTAGAGACTGCTCACTGAAACCCGGTGGAAGAATTGACTCGCTCTCATCAGTCATATTGCTATTCTTCATTCGATCATATTCCTTGTTGACTGCTTCAAGAGTCTCTTTCTTTTTTGCCAACTCCTTCTTCTCGTTCTCTTTAGCCTGCAAAAATAGAAAAATCACAACTGATCATAAAAATTGATAAATTTATTAGAAACATAATACAGACCATATGCATTATTATCATTATTATTATTATTATTATTATTATAAAACAGATGTTACAATTAATTAATTAATTAACCTCTATAACACTGTGAAGATGACTTCTCATCGAGTGTGCCAAAGAAGGCTAACAACATGCATGAGAGTGTAATGATGCACAAGAAAGATACGGCCGTATGTATGTTACTATAGGAGAGTACTGCAACATTCCATCGACTCGTCTCATTGCTCTCCTGTAGTCTCCAACTTCGATGCACGCATTTTGTTCTAGACTTATTAGATCACCCCATAGCTCCGGATCTACAAGAAGGTCATCACACGGAGGCTGCAATCCTACAAACAAACACATGTAAACACTCACACCTCACAACAACAACAACAGCAACAACAACAGCAACAACAGCAACAACAACTACAACAAAAACAACAACAGCAACAATGACGAAAACTACAACAAAAACAGCAACAGCAACAACAACAGTTACAACAGTAGCAACAACAAAAACAACATAAACAACAACAGTTGCAACAACAACAATAGCAAAACCAGTAACAACAATAGCAACAACAACAACAACAACAACAACAGCAACAACAGCAAAACAGCAACTACAACTACAACAAAAACAACAACAGCAGCAACAACAAAACAGCAACCACTACAGCAACAACAACAACAGGAACAACAACAAAACAGCAACAACAGCAACTACAGCAACAACGACAACAATAACAAAAGCAACAATAACAACAACAATAACAAAAGCAACAATAACAACAACAACAGCAACAACAAAACAGCAACAACAAAACAGCAACAACAACAACAACAACAAAAGCAACGACGACAACACCAGCAGCAACAACAGCAACAACTACAGCAACAACAACACCAACAACAAAAGAGACAATAACAACAACAACAAACAGCAACAACAACAACAACAACAAACAGCAACAACAACAACAATCACAACAACAACAACAGCAACAGCAACAACAAAACCGCAACAACAACAACAGCCACAACTACAGCAACAACAACAACAAAAGCAACAACAACAGCAACAACAAAACAACAAAAACAAAAACAACAACAGCAACAACAAACCTCTAGGCGTGGCATGCTATATATATATTCCTACCTCTAGATGTGTGCCCAAGAACATCTGAAAATAATTTCTACAACAAAGTTTATATATAACTAACATTCTTGAACAACCAACTCCAAATGAGTGCTTTGCCTACCAATGAGATACAGCAGTGAGCCAGTGACGAACGAAGACGTCTCTCGAAGAGCGTGGGCGTGTCGTGATTTTGACTGTTCTGCCAGTACCTGTCGAGTGCTCGCGTAAAAAATACGTGCGCAACTTGTGCGTCTTCAGACTGACTTCCAAGTGCCACCCACGAAAGTACATCCTCTGGAACGTCTGTGCCGGCCATTTTACTGCGGTAGGCGGAGCCAACGAATATCTGTCGATTACATATAGACTACGGCAAGCAGTGAGTACGACGTGAGGTCTTCCAGTTTGATCTGTTTAGCAAGCGGTCGGTCGACTTCCTAGAACGCAGACAAGATACGGGAATTTATTGCGCATACGTAATTACGTAATCATGACACCAAAACAGACTCAGAGGGTGACAATGTAACCCTATGGAGATCTGCCAAGGCCAGAATGGATGTTGTTTGTCCGACCGAGTACCAATTACATAAAACAGAGTTGAATTAGAATTTATGTTAGGCCATACAAACTAAATCACTCGCAATGCCCTTTCCTAAAAACTTGCGCATGCGGTACTCGCTATGTAGTCACGTGTCCATCTCACGTGTCGGCAGCCAACTGATCGCCATGGTTCTGACGTATGTTCACGTATGCAGGCGCGGATCCAGAATTTTTGAAAAGGGGTTTTGATAGACCACGCCTACGTTAGTCAATGCTCTTGTATTGTTACTATAGGTGCAAATGGCCCAAGCTTCCTAGAGCCTAGCTAGAGTAAATGGCAACAACTATGGCAACATATATTTAGCAATGTGTCATGCTAGGAACTCCGTAGATCATCAAAACTGTTTGACAGAATCTAGCTTCATCATGCCTCTGTATTACTGCTAAAGAAACGTTAAGTAAGTAAATTATGGTGCAGGTATGTCTCTTATAAACAAAGACTATAGGAACAACCTCCGTAGATGATTTTGTACAAAGGCGTGACAACCTTCGGCTATACTGGTACTCGCTCTTTGTAATGCATGGCGCTAGATAACTGATACGTCTGCGAGACGCTTCCCTGCCATGGTAGACCTTGCCTAAGTCTTCAGTCTCCTCAGTAGGGAAAATGACCTTCCTGCTTGTGATAGGCAGTGTACATGCTATCAATAGCGACAATGAACACGCTTGTGTAGTCACATGCACAGTGGCGTAACTAGCATTACTTTCTTGTCGCACAGAAACCACCTCAACGTAGCTAGAACTGCACTGTAGTTGGCACGCCCTTCTGGCCAACCTTCTGAAGTTGCCCATGCTATGCAACAATGTGATGCACAATCTCAATGCAAGCAGATGCGTGACAATGTAGAAGAGAAGCACGAAGAGTGATTGAAACAAAGCTATATTGTCTATACGCTCAAATCTCAGGAGTCCATACTACAGTTCTTCGCTAGTGAAAAGGATCGTTCAATTGCCAGAAGAAACCAGTGATGACACGTTCAAAATTAAGGTAGGTCGCTGGATGGACTTGAGTAAAACGTCATATGATAGGTGAAGCGGCTGTCAACTCCCCAAAGCCTGCTCTCTCTAGACAAACCTGGCTGAATCATATCTCTGTCCCACAATTGCAGCATTACTACAATTGTTTGCACATGGCAAGTAACTACTAAAGTTGTGAGCGTATAAGCGCTTAATTATTGCTATGGGCAAGATGGATAAAATCAACATTACGGTCCGCAATGGGTCAGAAAAGGTTATCTGACCTGCATGTGGACTACGGGGAAGTCACCCAACTTGTTGTCAGATATGTTATGATCTATGAATAAAGTTAGGTTTGTACTCATGCTTAGCTAAATTACGCTAGAGTTACATATGTGCAACATTTTCTTAGCCGGTTGATGTCGATTTGTGTTTCTACGAAAATCATGCCATCCTTTTGCTTGAAACCACCTCATGTATACACCCCACTAGTTACGCCAGTGCATGCATGCTTCCAGGCCACGAGAAGGTTTTTGAGTATGGCCTCCTTGCACTCTTGCCCCCGAATCTTGCATTTTCTGGTATTTGCTTTGCTATACTGACCGCCACCCTCTCACCTCACCTCGTAGATACTTCGGAAATGGAAGATCAGCTTGCCACTGCAACATATTCCATCTACGCTTTTCATTGGATCAACGCCAAAACGAACCAGAAGGGTAGGCACTAGACACAACAATGCTCGGACATTATCTTGCTCACCACTAAATCCTTCGCGCATCTGAAGCAGAGCGTCTAGGAGCGATATCGCAGCGGATCGTTTGTAGTGCACAATCGGACTCCGACTAGGTGTATTGCTCCAGTTTCGCTGTAAGTTCATTTTCTTGGAACAGATTCTACGGATCCAATACTGTCTGCGAGCGGCACGATGTATTGATATCAGAAGACAAGAAGGTTGTATAGACCCCGCCTTGTCGCCTCAATTCTTTTAGTTACTGAGTGAACTATTCCGTACGCAACAACGATATCCTGGTCACACGAGTCTGAAGTTTCGCTGTCACTTCGTCTAAAGTCTGTCTAGTTATTACACCGTTTGAAATGAGCACCACGGTGCCTTGTGCTTTAGCTCCGAGGCTAACAAAAAGGGGGTTGCAGCCCCTACAACTCCTACCCTAGATCTGCCACTGGTATGCGTTACTTTAAACATATTAAAGCCGTGAGCCTGTGAAAACTACTGTCTACGTGTTAGTATTATGAGCAAAAGAATACTAGTGGAAGACTGTGTTAATATTTAAAAGTTACGTGTGCACGCACCGCCCACACATAAATTCAGGATGTAGTTTGTTTGCCCCTACAATCATTTGTATTTGTTTCATTTTTTCTTCTGTATTTTGAGTATTTTCTTTGTGTGTATGTCAGGGTTGCAAGTGGTCATCAATTTCGGATTCAAATTTTGGTGTTGCTACCCTGTACTTGGAGCCCAGAGTTGTCTTTGTATATACGGCTCTGGTCCTCCGCAGATCCATGTAACCTCTTACATAAACAGACCATTGATAGCATAGTTCCTGTACAGAACTGGCGGACACAGAGTCCAGATTCTGACAATGGCTTTGACTCCGGGAAAGGAACACATTAAATTTTAGTTTCATTGTTAACTTGGAGCCAAAGGATCCGTGTCCGGAATCAACTTTGGCTCCGTTTGCCTGGTAACAACACCCCTGATTATGTTGTCTTTATCTTCCACCCAAAATTGCATGGGTACTCTACTAGTGTGGTGAAGTATACTAACATTATTAATACAATAAAATATATAATTTTAATTAATTATCTATAAAATTGGTATTAAATTTTACTGTTTGTACACTGCACGCTCTTGAAGGTAAGTATATGTATATCAGATATATTCTATGTAAGTCTATGTACTTGCATGGTCTTCAGTTATCTAGTTAACGTTCAATATGCGGCAAGCATGCAAATTACTCACAGCATGTGGAAACATGAGGAAACCGTGCCTGTTTCTTCTCATACGCCTTCTTCCTGTCTCTGTCTGCCTGTCTGTCTGTCTGTCTTATTTCACTATTGAACACAAAAAGCAAAATTTTACAAGAACAGTATCAGTAAAACTGCTAACCTAAATGTCCATCTACTGAGACATACAGATTGAATACTACTAAAATTTTAATGAATGATGTTCTGAATGTCTCTTTCATTGTCGTCCAATTCTTCATTTCCCTCTGCAATTCTTCTAAGTTTCTCGATATTACTTTGGAATTGGACTTCTGAAGGCATATTGATAGTCTCTTTCTCCATTGTCCTCTAAACTGTGCTTCACTTGATCCACTTTCTACATCTCTCGATCTCTTGACCAGCTGGTTCAAATAATTGTCTGCCTTTTCTCCCCACCAACCAAAATGTTCAAAAATCACTGGAATGAAGGTAGCTTTGCATGACCCTGGATGCTGTTGACTTGAATATTTATTTATTTTTTCTCCTCCCTTTTTGCAGCTGCAAATCTGTCCTCTCTCGATGCTCTTACCACTGTGTCGCTACTAAATGAGTGTGCCAGAGAGAAATCGAGTTCGACATTGGCACCTATTCCTGAATCATATACTATGATGTCTGGTCTGTCTTCACTGTCTATATATTGATTCTTACATTTTTTTGTGATGCAGTTGCAAGTCCCTGAGACACTGACACCACTCTGCTACAAGATTATTGTGTTCCCACACAGGGCCTCCACCAAGCTTACAAGTGAGGAGATGGCAACCATCAGCATCCAGTTCCCTGCCACAGTTACAATGTGTGACACAAGAATTGAAAGGCATCGGTTGTCCTAGTCTCAGAAAAACCGCTATCTGAAATTCATTCTTATTCATTGCAAACTTTTCTGAAGTAGGGACTGATTCTAACCAAGCTCCCGCACCTTTTCCTTGTAGAGATCGTAACCTGGCAGCATCTCTAGCACCTTTTGCATCATCTAAGATCAAATCTGCCCTTAGTTTGTCGATTCCTTGACTAATTCGTTGTTGAAGCTTCACGGGATTTAAAGACAAATCACAAAGATTTGAAGCATTTCTCAAATTGTTATTCAAAGATGGAGACAAAGGTAAGGACGAAAAAAGCTGAGTTTAATTAAGTAATATGCCAATGATTGAGATGGTAGTTCTAGGTCTGTTGAGTGAATAGTATCAACAGATTATTGCAAGCTTGGGAAGCGGAGAGGTAACTCATGAATACTGTGAGCCCAACTTGCTACACAGGCAATGTTTGATGATTCTTCTGTTGATATCAACCCAAAACCTCCGTGCTTGATTTTTAGAGTAGCTTGTCTCCACTTGCACTCATCAATTGACTCTAACTTCAAAATATCGTTAAATGTAGTTCTAGTCAATTCATCATGGATCTTTGCAGCAGGTTAAAGATAAGAAGGAACAACTGATCTAGCTAGGTGGTTTATCCTTGGTACATGACAATGTCGTAAAAATAGTAGTGCACTCTGTGAATCATCCAATTCAGTTAACTTTGTGCATAGATCTTGGCCAGACTTAGAAATCTCAACACATTTTGACTCCACATAACTTGGACTTCCAATTGGTGTTCCTAGTATTTCTGTGCCATCAATTACCACTGGAATTTCAACCTGGCTATCAATAGACCCACTTGGACAATAGAGCTCGCACTTTCTATTACAAATAGCTAGATTTATTTTCTCAAATGATGCTTTGATATCTGATAAAACAGACATACAGCAATTTGATGGTCCTACGACATAGATGTCATGAAGATAAGCCAAGATGGTTACATTAGGATGTTGCTGCTTAGCAAAAGAAGATTTGGATGGATTGCTGTAGCAAAGAGAGCTGGTACCAATGGGTCACCTTGATGAATTCCGGCGCAAATGGAAGCGAGTTCGATCAGCAAGAAATTACGGCAGTCCGCAACACCTTCACTGTGCCGACCTCCATCAATTCGGCGTGCTCTCACAGTTTGTCATGCAAACTTTGAGCAACATCAGTATCCTCGCTAATACCGTCGGGTTCGTGGACTTCAAAAGGCGCCTCTTTAAATAGTCAATTCGTACAACCGAAACGTGCGTTTGCATTGCTGTGTGGAACGCAGTCTTCATGCACGGTTTCGTGTAGCCTCGAATTTCCAGACCAGAGAGCGCGCAAAGCGCGCGAACTCCTTTAGTCTGAACCAAGTCGATACTAAAAGATTTCGAAAGTATTTATCAATAGTGTGCTAAATGGTGTCTAACAGCGTAGGATCGTTTTACCTAGATCAACATATCATTTGTAAATGCCATGAGATCTCACGAAGAAGGAGACGTCTGCCGTGTTTGCGGCGATATCTTGATAGATGGCATGAAACGAGGACTCTTTGATTCTTCGGCAGATTGCTTGCTAGTCTAACCGCTCGACCAGTCATCAGGTGATGGTCTGGCGACGCTGCTGTGCATGTCCTGTCAACGCAAGCTTGAAAATATCGAAGAACTGAAGCAGAAACTAAAACTAAGATGTGTGCGTGCGGAGTCTAATCATTGTCCTGGCATGCAGAGTTTAGTCATTGTTCTGGCGTGCACTTAGCCGCCCACGAGGATTTCACACGCGCGCAATCAGTGCTAGTGTACTTAGCAGAACCAATTATTGCTAAGCCAATCAGAATTTACAACCAAGATTCGGGTTGTAAAAGCTGATTGGCTTAGAAGGGCTATTTCCGAAATCATTTTAGTATCAACTTGGTCCAGACTAGAGTTCGCGCGCTTCGCGCGCTCTCTGGTCTGGAAGTTCGAGGCTAGATGTCGTGGCGATTGGCTCGGTAGTTTCGGCGTGATTGATGTTACAGACAGACAGTTTGAGAAAGAGACAAGGATTTAGCAGGGCCGGATCCAGAGGGGGATTCAGGGGGTTCAACCTCCTCTTTCCAATAGGCGTGGTTCAATAATTTTATATAATTTCATTAGAAAAGAGAAAATTAGTAATGCTATAAATAACTGCTACCAGGTGAACCCCTCTTTCAAAAATTCCTGGATCCGACCCCGGATTAGTGCATATTTAGTGTTGTAATTGTGCTTAAAATGTATTGAAATAAATGAAAACTGATAGACAGACAGACAGATCAGACAGATCAGACTTTATATAGTAAAGAGAGATGTCTGTACAGTAAGGATTATAACGATTTGTAGTTGGTCGGACAATAGTTGAGTCAAATCATAGTTTGGTTGGACATTCAACAAAGCGGTCGGACATATACCTTCTAATTGGTCGAACAATTAATCGTCAATTAATTAATTGCCAACCTACAGCAATAAAATTAAGTAGGAAACGGGAACAAGCGAAAGTCAATGTCTGGTCAATATAGCAGTATTGGGGAATGCTAACATTCAGAGTCGGTGGTTTTGACTTCATGGTGTAGCAACATTCTGCTTTTCCACATCCAAAGTAGTCTGTTTTGGGCAACCCAGTTTCACAAGTGGTTGTCATTGGTTCTGAAGAAGGTGCATACGGTATTTTCGTCATATTTGCTACTATTTAGAATCTGACCTTTGCATCAACTGGGTCTTTTACGCATCTTGCACAGCATGCATAATTACTGTTTTGAAAAGTGGTTTTGTTTGATGAGGATCTGCATTGTGGTTTGGTGCATGGTTGAGGCTGTTCCAATAATTTGGGAGAGCCTACAGCGGTAAACGTATACAAATGAAGTAACTAAGTAGCAACTACTTGCGTGCCTACACACGATGTTCCTTTTCAAACCACTGCTACCTCGTCACCATTTACCTTTTGCCATTACCAATGTTCTAAACATTTCGTTCTAAATTTGCAACATAATTTTTAAACTTACAGCATCACTGATATTAGAGTCTATACTAACTTTACAATGAGTGCATGCCAATATTCGTCCTACGTCAGTCAACTCTAGCTGCTAATCCTACCTGTAGACCGTGAATAACTGAAAAAAGGCAAAGTGCTGTTCCGAGCTTGACCTTGAATGTCTCCAAAAGATGTTTTTCTTGCACGCGCATTAGTGCTTCGCCGTTTATCAAGTGCTCCCTAAACAACGAGCTCTGAAACTTAAACCCGACATTGCGCATGAACGCGGCCACGTCATCCACACTCCAGCGCTTCACGTCGCTGTCGACTCCTGCCTTGCGAACAGCGACAAGGATCCGACTTCGCAGAGCCAACTTTCTTGATGACATACCGGATTCCCTACGAATCAAACTCGGTGATTGACTCGCATTTTTAATGACGTGCGTAGCGTCGGCGCTGGCGCCATGGAATTCTGACTGCTTGACGTTCCCATCCGGCGTTTCACCAACTTTGCTTGCGTTAGAAGCCTTCTGACTGCGAAGAGAACGAGCGCCATTGAGGTCAACGAGGGAAGCAGACGCTGAAGCCACCAACTCGAGGTCTATACAACACATAACTAATTAAATAAACCCAGCGGTGGGTCCAGGCATGGGCAAACGCTCCCTCCCCTCCCTTCAGTTCGTTGGTCGGTCACACATTTACGGTGTGTGACACGCTAACAATGTGTCTGTTGACATTAATTAAGGATATTGTTGTAGAGCACCTTTTGTACGACAGAGCCAACCAGCGATTCTGTGCTACGAGGCAATATCGTGTTCATCCGCTCTAGGTTCGCATAAAGAACAAACGAGCATGTTCAAGACGTTGGCGCCCCGCCCCCGCTCCCGTCGGGCAAATCCTAGAACTGCCCCTGAAACCAGTGGCGTACCTACCCAGAGTCACTATTGCATGCTGAAGGAAGCTTGTGCGTCAATTAATGACGTCATTGATTATTTAATTAATGATATAAGCTAATAATGTTATTCAATTAACTTGTAATGATTCTAAAACAGTGCAACAATGCAGAGTAAACACTAACACTTAATTAAACGTCTCACTGTTTGATAGGCTATTAGCTGTAAAAACTTTATGGTCGCATACGCCAAGCAGTCCTCTTGACACACAAGTCAACCACACCAGCCACGGTATAGGATGTAGAGCTATCTGCTACCTTCACCATGAGCATGTCCACTACTTTGTGTAGACCTAGATGTGACAAATTAATTAAGATGTGAAAACATGCACCAAGAAGGAATTAAGCTCAAGGAGCATAGAACTGCGCTGGTTGTCAAGTATAAATTGAGTTTTTCTATCTTTACGAGCTTGATGTCCCAAAACAAAATTTCCTGAAGACATCATGTTCATATCTCAAGACAAAGGGCGCTAGCTAAAGCCTAGAGGTATTGCTAGCTAAAGCCTAGAGGTATTGCTAGTAATAAAGAAAAAACCCTGCATCTGTACGTCATTGTCTATACATTTATATAATTGTTGGAAAATGCATGCAGTAGCGCTAGAGGGTCTAAAATGTAGTGAGTTTAGGGTCTAGAAATGCAGTAACTTTAGAAATAAAGTAGCAGCCATACCGAATGACTGGCGTTCACGAACAGGAAACAAATTGCGCCGAACATACTCTGACTGAACGGTTTTTTTCGCCGACGTGGAGTCATTTGTGCCATCCTCGCGTCCGGCGCTGAACGAATTGGGAGCAAAACACGACACTGCAAGAAACGGGCAGTAAACAAAAGTACAAAACCGCGCGGTTGATTCGTGCCCGCTCACTAGCGTTTGGAGTGACTGCAGACGTCGAACTGCCGGTGATACTTTCTTGTTCAGTTTGGTTACTTGACTCCAATGGTGAATCTTTGCTATTGCCTCTCACTAATCTGCTATCGCAGAGTCTGTTTCTCCTATTCCCACCGTTTCCCTGACCGTTTTCGAGCAACTGTTCGAGCCTGCTTCGCTTCCTTCCGCGTGGTGTCCGCTGCGTCGTGGCGGCGGCGACCTCCGCGGTCGGACGGTCGTCATGATTTGCGCTTTCAATGCTGTCTCTTCTACTTCCGTCTCGCCAACGTTTGCCTTCCTCGTTGCCGCTGTCCGCTTCGCTGTGACTCTCAGACTCACTCATCCCTAGCCCGTCGTCTCTCTGAGACTCATTCGGCTCTTTCTGTTCTCTGTCTCGCCTTCGTTTCTTCCCCTAAACAAACGACTTGTTAAGCTTAATGTAGCAGACGGCAGCAAACAGAACACCAAGAAACGCTCTAGCACAACACAACACGGATGCCTTCAGTGACCACGCCCACGCACAGTGCAATTCACCTCGTTTCTTGCTAGCTACTTTACCTCTTACCTTGTTCAAACGCAGCCTCTGTGGCGCGTCGACGATAGGCGCAGAGCAACGCTGACAGGAACAGAATCTTGGGTGTAGTTTGATGAGACCCAGTTTTAGATAGCAGTCGAGCGGCTTCCTACCGTGGCGAATGCTGCGCTTCCAGTAGCGAAAGTAACCATGGCCGCCCTTACATTCAAACTGATTGGGCGTCAGCCATTCGCCGTCGGCGTGTATGCACGGGCCACGACTGCCTGACCCGAGTAGCTGCACATGGAGTTCGCCCTCCAGGTCGCCACACTTGACCGGCATGACATCTGGTACTTCGGACGAGAGCAACTCGGTCTTCCAGTTATTGCTCAATCGAAAGCGAGTTGGCGTTTTTGTTTGACATACGTAGTCAGTGTCCGTGACTGCGCCAGACTTACTATCAGCAGGGGAGGCGTCTACTTCATCTCGTGATGTGCCTCGTTCAGCAGCTGACGTATCTATACGTGCTTCGTCGATTGTCGTAGACTCGGCGATTCGCGATTCGATGGCACGAGAAGCACAGCCAGCCATGGCGAAGCACTAGCAAATAGAAGGTCAAAGTTTCCCGGATAACGATTAGACCCGGACATCCTTACAATTATCTCGCTAATTGTATGAGACATTGAGTAGATACAACGAAACAGTCCGGTTCGCCAGTTGTAAACCGGAATGGTTAGGTTCTCCTAATTCCTCGTATCTCATGAGGCCATCGCTTTCAACACGTAGGGTGTCGACTCTTTGTGCGGACTTGTGAAAGCGAAGTCATGCAGGTCAGCTGACTATCTCTATAGCGCTCAGACAAACTAGAAACACCTAGAATAATGGTTGCTGCCACTCAGCGACACTCCAAAGTCAATAGATTGCGTCTCTTTCATTCTTGACTAGACCTGTTGAGAGCGACAATCCCGATTCACAACACTTTGTGAGTCGTGAGTTGTCGTTGATGTGCCGTTTGCTCAGCTGCTCGCGAGCTGAAAGTTATCCCGCCACAGATCTCTCGCTATCTGCGACAGCGAATATGCACACATAGCCTAATGAGTGCCGAGTAAAATCCTGCCCTACTCTCGTAACACGAGGTCTTTGCGAGAGTGCAACGGTGTATATAATAGGAAATTTGCATGCGCGCACACATACTGTCTACCTATCGCTATTTACGCACTAGAGGGCGAATTACATTTGCATCACGTGACTCATGAAGTGGCACGCCTAGAGTGAGTGGTATGTAGATTGGTCGCATGTAGAGGTATTGAGTATGGAACGTTTGTCATCTCTAGTACTTAGATACGATGCGACACTAAATTAGCCAGCTGTTACTGGTGCTTAGACGGTCGACTACAATATAGTAGAGCAATTATTGCATCATTATCACTGTCTGTGAGGCTGTGCATGTGTCTGTAAAAGCCGCGCAAGCATTTCCTGTCTCAAGAGAAGCTTCCTATAACTCACGACTACGTAAACTTGTTGAGCAGTCTTGCACTACTGTATGTATACACAGTTCAGTCAAAATGTAACGAGATGTCATAGAAAAATTATCGTTTTTAGTCCGCAAGATTAGTGTCAATGCGACTTCTATTGATTTCAATACAAATGACTCAGTTAATTTAATTGATTAATGAATTATGCTTCAATTTCTATTACATCACCGTGATAGTTGTGCATGCCATTGGTTGCAGTACATATTCTAGAGTTTCTGCAGTGAAATGCTCTTCTTCTCTCAAATGATGGATTCTTCTTCAAAGCCAAAATTTCCGAATGACAGGGTATTGGAGAAATGGAATTAATTAATTAAAAGCTTGTCGGTAAGTAGCAGTCGCCCCAAAGTAATCTCACTACACAGTAATACATTCAGACTCTCGTTACGGGTACGTTCGTCTACCACACCTAATCGCGTCCCGTGTTTCTAGCCTATGGACCACGTGGCTTATAGATGGAGCGAGTGAACATGTAATGTATGTATGTATGACGTTCCGCAGTGCATGCTTTGAAAGAAGTAAGGGTATGTTTTGACAACTGTGGAGTGTTCCAACTAAGAACCGGACAATTCCGAGTTACGGATGTGCCCGGAACAAACTGCCCGGATAAGTGGACTTCGACTGTACTGTACATGTATAGATAGATAACATGAAATCTTTGCCCAATCGTCCGATCAATTTGACTACTTTAAAACGCACTATATTGGGCGATCCATATAGATGCATATAGTGATGTATACATGCAGAGTCAGATATATCTTATGAAGACGGCGGATGTCAATGGACTCAACTAAAATTGATATATGTTAAATAACGAGAGCTTTCCAATATTACCTTTTGCATTTCAAACAAATCGTACACTTTCTCTGTCTTTGTCTAATTAAATCTGCACAAAGATCTAAAATGCTATATATATATATAAATATATATATATATATATATATATATATATATATATATATATATATATATATATATATGATCGATACTCTAGATTCGCGGGATTTACAATGAGAAAGGGGGTGTAACATGTGACCACGTGATGTCATATACCTCATCAACTAGACGGGATGTGGCCTCTACTCTCGACTGGCCCATTATCTGATGACAAACTGTATACACTACCTATACAAATACAGTTTCCAATGTATATGCATCTGAAATGCGTAAAGACTGCGGGAAACGCATCTATCTAGCTAGACAAGAATCATTGCTTGTTTATATAGTGTAGAGAAAGCAAACGCGTGCCAAACCGTTAGAACATAGACATCATGCATGCAGCAGCCACTTTCATTAATAGCATCGTGCGTCGCTATAGCTTACTAGTTAGTCAATAATAAATAACTTTATACGCACTAATCCTTCTTACTGTTATAGTATAAACAATGACTTAACTAACTAAAGAGGGAGTAGTGGGGTCACAGGCCTCCCAAATAGATTTCTCAGTTCCATTCATTCATCGTTTA
>NC_085091.1:2946522-2984022 GCF_963422355.1 Corticium candelabrum | reverse complement strand
TCTGGTCTGGAAATTCGAGGCTAGTAACAGCCTTGCTAAGTCACTCGTAGAAACTCGTTTATGACTAACCGACTTTAGGTCGGTACAGTGGTGACAGAAGTGGGATGACTAGATCACACTAGTGAGTAACATTGGGTCATCTCTGGGTAGAAGAATAACGAAAGAATAGTATACATGAAGATGCATGTAAGTGGCTATAAACGTGCCTATACTACTGTAACAGTTACAAATGCGCGATATCTACAAAATTGCAACTGATCAATGCATGACACACCAACAAATATCATGCAATGATGCATGACACACCACAAGGTATGCATGACACACCAACAAGTACCATGCATGACACACCAACAAGTATCATGCATGACACACCAACAAGTATTGTGCATGACACACTAACAAGTATCGTGCACGACACACCAACAAGTATCATGCACAACACACCAACAAGTATCATGCACGACACACCAACAAGTATCATGCACGACACACCAACAAGTATCATGCACGACACACCAACAAGTATCATGCACGACACACCAACACAATATGCATGACACACCAACAAGTATCATGCACGACACACCAACAAGCATCATGCATGACACACCAACATGATATGCATGACACACCAACAAGTATCATGCACAACACACCAACAATTATCGAGCATGACACACTAACAAGTATAATGCATGACACACCAACAAGTATCTTACCACCAACACATGTATAACGTCAACGACTCACTTGTGTCATAACAAGCATAATCGAGTACCACACCTCTGGAGATATCTTGCAAGCTCCTAGAAAACGACGGCATACAAATTACATGTACTGAGCATGCAACAAGAGAGTGTATAAACACTTACCACACAATGTACCAGTAGACGATGACAAATACAACATCTTCAGAAATAGTTCGACGATCAAGAGAGACTTCTCGCCTTCAAGATCGATGACATGAGTAAAACAGGTAGTCTAGGCACAGTCAATACATTAAACCAACATTTCAGAAAACACAAGCCAGATCGACTTACCTCGATTCGATACAGCAGCGTATACATTCCAGCAAACAGTAGCAATGTCGATGCATAGGACTGGAAGAGAAACGATGCACTTGCCGTGTGGTGCATTACCTGCTTTGTCAGCTTCACTGAGACAAAGGACATCAAACACGAATTCAAAACTAATGATCAGATCAAATAAATTGTCAACTTTTTGCATGCGTGGGTATACCTGATGTCAAAATCACGACAAGAAGATTAATAGTTTGAAAGATAACCAGTACCACAAGACTCTAGCAACAATAGAAATTACGAAAAGAATGTGTTTTGTCTGTTGTAGAGCGAGACGTACGATGTAATATGTCCGATCCCGCCTCAGCTGTCTGTCTGGTACGTCGTTTGTCAGCTCAACTATTGTCAATCCAAAAACGCACGCACTCTGAAACACACACATACAGGTATAATGTACGCATGCATATAGCTTGCATACTACAGTAATAGAAATGCCTGTGGTAGGTATGCATGCAAGATTTGTCGACAATAGAATCGATAATATATATATATATATATATATATATATATATATATATATATATATATATATAGGGTGACTTCTGGCTAGCCAAATAGGCCGTGACTCGATATAACGACAAAGTTGGCCATACAAATGAGAGCCCCATTCAATAGAATTAATTAATCACAACAAGTTAGTATCGCGACTTTGTGCCCTTTATGCAGGGCTGTAGCCAGAAGAGCCTCCTCTGATTTTTAGGACGTGTCACAAAATCAAGCTGCAGCCATAACTATAGACGTATACAGAAAGACGCTCTGGTGTGTACTCACCTATGACAGAGAGCTGCTTATTTATAAGTCTTTAGGTACTAATGGTTTTTCAAGAGCATTCGAATTTCGCTCTTTTGCAAGCTCAACTTGAAGCCCTTTCCTAGCTAACTCACTCTATAGGCACTAGCCCTAAAAATTTTTAGTGTCAAAATGCCTGGTACTTCAGCGCGGGCAACAGACCGGTGAAGGTTCGAATTTGCGGCTCTGGCGTACGGCTCAAGCTGACCAATAACCGGAAGCGAAAAAGACGCCGTATACATGCAGTACCAAAGGCTGCAACGAAACTGGAGTTTAGAATGACGACAACTCTCTAGACAGAGGGACATGTAAAAGGATCGATATCTTTCACGTTTTTCGACAGGTAAACAAGCACAACAATTTGCTATGTGCTAGACTGCCATAATTGTGGTAAACGTGTCTGTTCCTGTAGACTAAAACGTCCGAGATCTGACAGTGACGGATCTGGAGACGGCTCATGATCACAACTGTAAGCGGGTCATAACGTAGGTCTTCAGTGTCAGACAGTAGATGCACATACAAAGGATGTACTTGCAGCTAAAGTTGAAAGTAGTAGCTGGTCTGGTGCTTCAAGAAAGTGGACCAGATTCAACCATGCAAGAAAGGCTAGACGATTTTATAGCGAGCGAAATACAATTCAAAAAACAAATGAGCTCCAAATACACACCTTATGTTCCCAAGGAAAGGCCAGAACGGGTGGTATTCACGCGATTGGGAAGGACCCATGTCTGGAATAAGCACAAATCCCGCCTTCTCTATTTTTAGGTCTGGCTACGGCCCTGATGCATGCCACTGCATGTTGCTATAGGTTGGTATCCAAACCTGCCAAACAAGTGATAACAGCAACAGATTCTTCGTCATCCAGCTCGGAATGCGAGGCCTAATAGAACAAGATGTATAATTAACTAATAACAGCCTCAAATTTACACAAAGAACGCGTAGCATGCTAAAGTTTAAACTTTTGTCGATAGGAGGTCTGAGGTCGCGGACGAACGTGGCTTTCGAGAGACTGAACGGCGATGTAAATTTGCCCCAGTAGGGTGAGAACTTCGGGTACGTCCACCTCCGATTTGTCGTCAACAGAGATTGGACTTTCTTCTCTGTCGGCCGCGTCGTCGTTGACGATTAGGCTGCCTCCTCGGGACGAACGGACCTCGGGCGATGCGTTGGACGCCATACTTGATCCCTCCCTCGCATTCGTACGAGCAGACGCAATAGAGTGGTCGCCAGAAATGAACGACGAAATACGCAATTTAGTTGCAGCAAACGCCACGTGCCGTGCTCGCACCGCAACTGAACGTATGACTGGACCTGTGTCGGTGTTCAGTAAATGTACCGCATTGTTTGTTACCCTAATTACTCGAGTACAGCACGAGACCAAATCACGTGAACAGCGAGCACTGTCTCAAAGTGAGCACAGATCATATACTGTATAATATACAACATAAAAAAGAAATCTAAGTTTCTCAAATCTGTGATGCACGAGTCTTCAGTAAAAATACAGCAACAGTATCAAACTTGTATGGAACCAAGTGTGACCAAATGTTAAATTTCAATGTCTCGCCTAACTGCCGTAGCCAGGCTTCGTATAGACTAGTTAATTAAGGGAGCACAGTATGACGACGCCATTTTAAAAATATATAGTTGCAAAATTCTACCGAATTAGGTTAATCCGGGGTACCAGTTTTGGCTTATCCTTTTTAAAATGCAACAATTTAAGTTAATTAACGAACGGATGAACGTGTTATTACATACTTTCTTCAACCTTTAGCCTCCTAGAGCCTTTCTGAATCTGCAAAAGTGTCACCTGCAACCGTATCATCTATAGATACATCTATTCCTTCTGTGTGCATCACAAGTTGATTTCAATGGCTAAGATGTGCCAAGAGCGTAAATAAGCTAGTATATATATATATATATATATATATATATATATATATATATATATATATATATATATATATATATTTGCTGCCTAAAGACTCTCACATAGTTAAGCTAAGCTTGTCCAATAATTTTAAATTTTGAAAAGCATGCAGAATCAGTTTTTTACTATAGATCTTGTGCACCTCGCACTATCTAGAGCTTGCTGATATGATAACTGCAGAGGATAGTCGGTATGTACAGTATTGTAAAAATGAAGAAATGCATGAATCTATAATTATATGGATGAATTTCTTGTAAGTATAAATAATAAATAAACAATTTTGGAGGCGCGTGTCCCTATATACCAGCCCCCCTTTAGATATTAACTCACCTATCTACAATCAATAAAATACCAATCAACTCACCTGGACACAGAAACCAAATGGTATTCGAGCAATAGCAATCGAACCGACAGTATGGTGGTAGTTGTGGGGGTGTCTAGCAACTCAATGAGATCAGCTCGTGAGGCAGCATGTAATTACATATATACATTACTGTTAACATTGTAATAAATTGACCACTTCCCACATGCTGACACTGTCAAACTTTGTCCAGCAGTTCGTAATGGTAATTACGGTAAGAGTGGCGACGAAAAACCTCAGTCACGTGATAACAAATCCAGCCATAATAGCAGCTCAGCAGCTCACCCGATAGCCACAAAGTGGATGCCCGATGAGAACGATTCTCTAGTTATGCGATGGACACTAAAGGCACAATGTACAGTATCCGTGTTTAGTTTCACGCATACCCCAAGTCCCGTATGTAAAAATATATGAAAAATTGCCGACCGATCGAACGTAAGCATTAAAATATGCAATAATGTTATCAGAATCCCACTTCGTTTCAGTACGGCCTCATAATCACAGCTAATGAAAAAACAAAACCCAATTAATTGCCCGTAATTCGTCCTTACAAAGAGATAGCGAAGATGGACCGGACTGGTCACAAACCAAGCAACGTGCTTTGGTCATTCAACTAGACTTGAAACAGCATTTCCTATGATGAGATTCTCTTTTGAGAATTACCTCACATGCCTTTTAGTTTATTCCTCAAAACAGTTGATTAATTAAATTGATAAATAATAAAATTGATTATCAACTTTACAAATAGATTTTAATACTGCATTTCTGATTGGACAACATGTGTTCATTGCAACAAATATCATCTTTTGCATAAAATAAACTAATCTAGCATTAATTAAGGTAACCGAAACTGTATGATTAATTAATTTAATTAATTCTCTGACATACACAACTGCAGACTTCAATGACAATTGTAGCTATAGGTTGCCATTCCCAATGTCTAAATGACGAAGTTTCATCTTTCTGGCTATTATGAATCAACAGCAATAAAAATGCGAACCTAGGTCTGAAAGATGTCAAAAGAAAGCTGCAAGTTACGATCTACCTTGATGTAGAGACGACGCCTGCTGATCGATGGAAAGACAATTTGCTTTTACTTACAGTCCAGCTTACCTGCTTTAGAAAATAACTGGCGACAATACAGAATAGTGTCTTCTTTCAAGTACTGGACGTTGCAGAAACAGGCAGATACGGGACATCATTCAGGTCGAACCACGTGACACGACACATTGTACACGTTCTACAGGTATAGGTACATGCATTTCAGTGTATTTTTTAAATAACTGAACAACAGCTATGCACGATATCAAATTTGAGTCGAAACAATTTATTGAACTACTAGTTACCACAGATTTCATTGAATACCAAGGCTATCTAGGTGTATCATGCCAAGCAACACACGTTCTCTGATAACACTAAAACTATACGTTCAAAATAGCTGCCGTTGCCACAACTGGACCATACGTCGAATGCTTCCAGAGCATCGAGCCCGATAAACTATCAAGGGCATATACCATGCTATCTACAGAACCAATATATAGGGTTCCACTAGAGTCAATCCTAGGAGACGACATCACCGAGTCGTTAGCTTTAAACTGCCAGAGTTTCTTTCTGTTGCTTGCCAACACAGCCATAATATCACCGTTTTCAGTTCCGAAGTAAATTACACCATCTCTTAGCAACGGAGATGACACAATTTCACCTTCAAATTGTGTCAACCAGTTGAGCTTTCCAGTTACAAGATCCACAGCAAGCAACCCTGCCGTTCTTGTACCCACAAAAACAGTCTGTAGTTTTTCACTAATGGCTGCTGATGATTCCACTACCCCTCCATTAGTCGCTAATGTCCAACGCTGTGTTCCACTAGCAGCATCGAATGCATAAAGCAATCCACTCTGGTCTCCAAATATGACTGTTTTGCCATCGGACGTGACACGAGGTGTAGCCCAGACACCAATAGATGTACGATAGGACCAAACAACACTGCCATCTGAAGACCGCAAGGCATAGAAGTTATCACTGTCTTCACTCAATGAGCCAACATATACAATACCCAATTGACTACTGACTGATGCCGATGACCAAATGGGTCCTTTCAGAGTACGTTCGTACAACATGCTGCCATCTAATGAACTCAATCCAAAGAATTTGCCATTCTGAGATCCACACAAAATCGTATCATCAGGTGTGAGTAGGGGGGAGGCAGTTACTGCATCTCCAGTGTTAAACTTCCACATGACTTCACCATTGGAGACAGACAGACAGTAGATGTGACCGTCGTCTGAGCCAAAGTACAACCGTTTTCCATCTCTGCTTAAAGTGGCCGATGATCCAACCTCGTCTTCCGTGCGGAAGAGCCAATGAACTGCTCCAGTAGCTGCTTCGAGTGCATACATAATTCCATCATCCGATGCAATAAATATCACAGAGTCGTTTTCTTCAACTGTTTTGTGTACCATTGGTTCACCAACCGGTATATCTTCTGGCACATCTTGCTTGCCCTCTTCATCATCCCATGCCTGCTGTTCTTGCAACTTCTCATAGTATTCTTGTAGTTCTTCGTCTGGCATCATAATTTTGCCCTCCATTTTTTCTATAATACTCATTTCATGCTCAGCTAGTTCTATGTCCATGGCAAGCAAGTTGATGTTTATGTGTAGAGGATTAGATGACCGAGGAATAACAATAACATTCGAATCCATCGCCCAACGTAACACAACTTGACTTATCGTCGCCTCGTGTTCAACAGCAATATGCATGATCTGTTGTTTGTCTTCCAATACTGGATTGAAGTCAATAACACCCGATTCCTTCCAAGCGGTTCCCAGTGTTGAATAACCCATGTAAGCAATACGATTATCACTACACAGCTGTCGAACAACATGATCCTGATAGAACGGATCAAACCAATTCTGTACGATAGACACTGGCACTTCTGTCAACTTCAGTAGCTCTCTCAAAAGGTTAACATCAAAATTACTGACACCAAGGCTACGAATAACACCCTCTCGTTGTAGTTTCTCCATTGCTTTCCAACTTTCCTGCCACGTTCCTTTTGGCTCTCCTGGTCCACACGGAAGACGAGCATCTTCGCCATCGTCACAGTCAATCGAGTGAATCAAGAAAGCATCAAGGTAGTCAGTGTGTAAGTTTTTCAGGGACAACCGAACAGCCTCCAGTGTTGTTTCATACCCCAAATAGCGAGGGTGTAGTTTACTGACTACAAACAACGATGACCGATTAATACCACTCTCGACAATGCCACGACCTACAGAGACTTCGTCGTATCCTTGTGCAGAGTCGATCAATCTACATACAAACATCGTACTTATACACATGCAAATACGATATCAGACTAAGCTTGCTCACTTGTATCCAACTTTCAAGGCATGTTTCACACTGGATACTGCCCTTTCACCAAATAAGCCTGCAGTTCCAAAACCAAGCATCGGCACTGCAAAAAAGGTCACAGTGATAATATTAGTAACAACAATCAAACTAAATTAATGTATTTCTTGTTAATAACTCACTTTCATAGTTGCTGGCCAATATCGCATTGGGTGGTTTTTTAACTTTTCTGGGTATGACTAAATCACCAAAGTCTATGTCTTTCATTGCCTTGGCAAGACTCGTTTGTTGATTACTGCAAAGTATTTCAAGTGGCTCCTTCTCCACCATTCGATCAAAAAGTTCAATGACTGCTGTAACATCAACGTCTTCATTGAGTCCTTCAACAGTCATCTGATTCTCAAAG
The DNA here is from genome assembly GCF_963422355.1 of Corticium candelabrum. Lineage (NCBI taxonomy): Eukaryota > Metazoa > Porifera > Homoscleromorpha > Homosclerophorida > Plakinidae > Corticium > Corticium candelabrum. The sequence continues at coordinate 2,976,109 of NC_085091.1, read as the reverse complement.
TTGAACTGTGCCCACCATATGTTAAATCCAATAGTTGTATTACCTTCACTGCGCACATGATGCCACCAGTTTTGAGGAATATATAACATATCTCCAGCATTCAATGTCACCATACCATAATGAGTCCCTCCGAAGAGCGGAAACCTGTCTAAATCTACGCTATCCGGTTCTATAGGTGAGACAGCCGGGTGATTAATAAACTGGTCACCATACATCATGCGAGACTCAGAAGTATTAAACAGCATCATAGTTTTTGATCCAGATATCAGTGCGATTAAGTTCTCATAGCCATCGTGATGAAGACTCGAACTTGTGTTCCCACTGCTAATCAACAGAGTCACACTCGACACCCCTTTCTGCATCTCTTCACATAACAGACAATCCGGGAGAAAAACATCATTAGTCAGCTTCATCGTAGGGCACGGAGAATCCAAATAAATTGACTCAGTTTGATACCGATCGAGAAACTCATTAAGTGTCATAATATGATGCAAAGGATATGATAAATTTGTAAAAAACTTCATGGGCTCCACACGAAAATGAGTCTCTCCATACTTTTCCCTCAGATAACTTTCATTCTGCCACAACCGATATGCAGGCCAATTGCGTATAGCATCTCTAAACACGACAGGTCTTCGGCTGCGAACGTAGTGCTTATAGAAATCACGACTCGACAACATGAAGGGCAACACACTTATTTCAAGATTTGGCTTTCTGTGCTCTCCAATCGGTCTCATGTGACCTTGCCGATTAGCACAAGCGTTTGACTCCGCTGTGCAGTGACCATCCTCTGCCATTGCCACATATTGTTTCTCCTCTTCACTCGGTGGTCCACTCAACTCGCTTGCTTCAGCCATCCAGGAACTTGATTTCCTGACGTCACCGTTTCTTTGATCTTCCGCTAGGAATAATCTTCCAAACTTTGACAGAGTGTCTGGGTGCTCCCATAAATGCCAAAACAGCGACGGATTGATGTAAAAGAAGATAACAACAGCACACAGAAGGCCACAAAAGGCGAAGAAAGTCATGCAGCAACACTTCAGCCAGAGAGGCGTGTCATACAACTCATTGCTACTCAGACTGTCACCCTCTTTGAGCTCATCGCGGCTATAGATGACACGCGGCTCTTCTCGTTTGCCAGCCTGTCTCCTGCGCACTTCGGTCATTGTGTGACTCGCATGGCCAGACGTTACAAGAGCGCCACATCGAGCGCCTCTCGCGCCCAAACGTCTGGCAACGCGAAAAGTAAACGATTAATTAATATTACCACAAAAAATTAGCTTTAATTATAGAATCTCGGTAGCTAGAAAGCGGCACCAGTAACCTGCCAATTAGTCATCTGAGAGCGTGTTCGCATGGGTCCTAGGTCATGATTACTAGAATTACAACCGCACTAGTGGCGTTATGCATTGTTGCACATGACTTTGGCACGTGAGCATGCCGCCGATGTTTCTGATGTGATGTTGTATGCTAGACGTACAAACGCAGCAACAACATGGCCATTGACGTGATAAACTGCAGTCTGTAATTACTAGCTAGACAACATTATGTCATATCAACTTCTCTGCTGGTCTAGAGTTACCGGAACAATACACAAAATCTAGTCGAAGCTGTTAATTTGCAGGGGCGGCGGAGCGAGTTGAAAGTTGAGGGGGCTGAAAGGGTAAACATTACAGAAAGCAGAAATTCTACAGCATAAAGTTGATAAAGTTGGGGGGGCTCTAGCCCCCCCAGCCCCCCCGGCTCCGCCGCCCCTGATTTGTGCAGCTCATGCAAGGGTATCACACATCTACTTAGAAGAAAGTTTCCACGCAGCACAAATACATGCCCATACACCCACGGTCATGTACACTTTGTCTATCTTGTCTATTAGAGATAGAGTCTATATCTAGATTTGTCTCCTTGATTTCTAATCCACAAATCCAGTCTGTTACACTTCTACACTTGACTAATTTATCACGATTTATTGCACCTGATTCAATATCCAGAAGTGACTTGGCCAGCATGCAGATGTTTGCCTGCTAGGTGCTCCAGAGAAGTAATATCCTGTCAAATTCACGTAAATTTTTGCCGGAATTGGTGTGGAATTCAGAAATACTGCCATTCGTACAAAATACGAATTTACGGCGAACTCGGTGAGTTGGAATTCACATGAATTTATGTGGACAGGGCCGGATCCAGAGGGAGTCAGGGGGTTGCAACTCCCTCTTTTCCAATAGGCGTGGTTCAATAATTTCATATAATTTCATTACTAAAGAGAAAATTATTAATGCTATAAATAACTGCTAACGGTGAACCCCCTCTTTCAAAATTCCTGGATCCGGCGCTGGTGGGTATTGCCTACGAGAAAATTATTGTCTACAGTTCACTATTTTTCGAGCCTCAGAAACTTTCCAAACGTTGCAGTTTACCGGTCCGCTGTATAATTTGCAGATTTGACGTGTACTAGCTAGACGTTTAACTAAGGGTATACGTTACTCGATCTAGATCGAGGTTTGTACATAGATCTGTATAAGGCTCTGGATTTTTCGCGAATTGGTATAATCGCCGAGTATAGTGAGGCCGGGTCCAACAACAGAAAGGGGCGTGGTCTATGTAGGCTACCTACCGAGCTCTCGGTTTAGATATGTATTTTTATAGATATGAATATACTTTTGAAATTGAGAACATTCTCCTCTTATCCCCTAGGACGTGAATTTATTCACGCTATCACTATAAAGCGTGTATGTCCCACTAGAAAATCTAACAGCAACCTTCTTTACATCATCCTAGCATTAAACGTCTAAAGTTTTACTGCTAGTTGTGTTTTGCAGCAGCAGAAATGCGTGAAGAGATTGTCTTTATCATTTATCAGCAAACCATGAGTCTCCACAACCATGCAATGGCTAGAAATCTCCTCCTGCTGCCGTCGCTTCTGATTCATGACGAAGGTATTTGTTGCATTTCACAGCTTCTGAAGCATGCAAAGCCAGCTTTGGTGGTAGCGTTGATGATGTGTGAGGGTTGTATGTAGGCTATTGATTGCACTGTGACATCAGAATACCCATGCTTGCATGCCTTCAAGACAATCAAGATGGTAGATGTCACCCGATCGGTATGCATCAAACCTGAAACATTGCTGTTCCCGTTTTACAAGATTATTCTCAGTTAATAGAGCGTGGTAGATTGTGTCACAAAGTGCGTTGTGGCGTCTGATCTGGAGTGGACCATGCCCAAAACTCAAAAGGTGATCTCCAAAAGGATCGAGAATTCTGACCACAAACGTACTCTTACCCATTCAGGTGGAAAAGGAAACGCAGGTATTCCAGGCCATAATCTAATTGCCAAAACGAATTCATGTGGTGACATGGCGAGTAATGCCCACAACCAAGCACCAGCGTACGCAGAAGCAATTAGCATTGAGTCTAGCCTTGTCTAGAAGGCTGACAATCTCCTTTGATGAACGTGAATGTAATTAAGTTAACCTGTTCTTGTATAGCGTGTTGTGAAGCAGTCATGAGATGTACGGTAGAAGGACAACTACCAAGCTGGCTGTGAAGGCGATTGTGACATTTGTGTGCTTCATGCAGATTCCTCAGAAACTGTGAATGTCGACACGACACTTCTTGATCTTCAACTGTATCATCCGAACCAATACACACACAAACACACACACACACACACACACACACACACACACACACACACACACACACACACGCACACACACACACACACACACACACACACACACACACGCACGCACACACACACACACACACACACACACACACACACACACACACACCGCACGCACACACACACACACACACACACACACACACACACACACACACACACACACACACAGTCTTGGTAAAGAAAGGTTTGAGACAAACTCCTTGTTGAGTTACAGCCTCCAATGAAAACTGAAGTAGACGATTTAAGAGCTGTTCGCAGGTCGAGACCACCGTCACGAAATGGTAACGTTAGCCTGACAACATGACGAATCTTGAATGGATGACAGAGTAATCAGTTGTAGTGAGTGTCTGAAAGCATCAACTGATCCTGGGACAACAGTGCGCAATAAAGGATCTAGTTTGCAAATGCTGAGGCAACTATGTAGGAGATGCATCTCAACTTGAGGATTGTTCAAACTATTGATCTGAGGCTGCGCGCGCGCGCGCGCGCGCGCGCGTGTGTGTGTGTGTGTGTGTGTGTGTGTGTGTGCCCGCACTCCACTCAATGATTAAGAAATTATAGAGGCCATTATAGAAAGTCAAAGAATGGCAACTGGTTAAGACGGAATTGCGGCACTTGAACTTGGTGACTGGCTAATTGAGATTATTTAATTGATCTGGAAGACTGGTAAAGTTCTTCAAAAATGGAAAGATGCGGTTCTGATTTCATTATTCAAAAAGAACGACCGTCTGGTATGTGATAACTATTGTGGCATATCATTAACTCAGTATTCCTGAAAAAGTGCTTGCCAATTAACGTTTTGTTACGTCGGCAAAGACCAGTGATAGAACCTTGTCTTTTGGAAGAGCAATGCGGTTTTCGACCTCAAAAGGGAACTGTCGATCAGATTTGGGTACTGCGACAAGTCATTGAGAAGGCTGTAGAGCACAGATCCAACTGACATATTTTTTGTTGATCTCTCAAAAGAACTTGATGTTGTACCAAGACACGCTCTCACTATAACATTCTCAAATGTTCTGATATAGAAGATGAAGTGGTTAGATTGATTGCTGATCTGCACGATGGTACAGGTTGTGTTGTACAAAATAGGGGAGAGGGGGGAGGAATCTCATCAAGATTATAAGTAACCACGGGTGTCCGTCAAGGATAGTTGTGTGCTGTATAAATCCAATCTTGTTCAATTTGTCTATAAGGACAGAATTATATGCGTGAGACTCTGGACAAGGTTAAGGGTGGTGGTATTGAGATTGCTTGCAAAACAGATGGTGGCTTAACTATTCATGACCCATCTAGTAAAACTTGAAGGAACACCTAAGATCAAAGCTGTTGATGATTTGGTTCTAATAGGTACATCAAATAGTGAGTTGTAACAGATGGTGAATGCTTTCCATGATGCTGGTCTAGAATGGGGTACGAGGATCAACACTAAAAAACTAAATTTCTGAGCATTGGTATTGGTATACATTAGTATTAAAATGTTGTAAGACAGAATGACTGTATTGACGTCTAGGCACTTGTCTGAGATATTGGCACATATGTGCATTACTAATTGTATTATCAACTAATTATTTAGCTGAAGATGATGCTTTACAACTCTGTAGTCAACGAAGCGTTTGAGCAAAATTCGGGAAAATGAAAGAAGCCGACAGCTCAGTCGTCTCGAGACGAACGAGAAACATACACACGAGCAAAATACGTATACACGTCAACTAACGTTTTCTCTTGAAACAAAAAGGTATATTACCGATTAAGAGCATTAAGAGAGCATTGCAAAGTGATGTGAGAAATGATATGATCTCGGTAGAGAAACGGACGAAGAAGTTGTATGCAACGTTGAAAGCGGTTGTATGTAAATTACGTCATGCTACTAGAGAGAAGATATATGGAAGAGAGTCTTAGATACCTAGTTATTTTCAGTTTCGAGCTACGGTGGTCACTGTGGGATCTTACGAACTGGAGGAAGAGCATCCGTAAAGGGCTAGGAATGAGATTCAGGGACTCTGTAAGTGACAGACTCAAAGGATATGGTTCAAGGAGGCAACTGAAAAAGTGCTAAGGGAGCAGGTTCTATTTCTACACCGGGCATTACATAGTGTGAATGTAGTGGTCCGGGGAATAGCATTTCTAACATAGATCAGAGGGAGCTCTCGGGAGTGGACGTCTGCAGGGAATTAAGAGATCGAGACTGACTGGCATTTGCCAATATAGTTACCAGGATTTGAAAACTTTATATAGATTGTTCAATAGCTAATTTCTTTTTCTTTCTTCTTATATAGCTCATTCAAAATAGTTAACTTCTTTCTTTATTAAAATTCTTTTTACTTTCGTAGTTTGCCTGTTAGGGGTACTGTACCTTTGGTGCGAAATACCATCATCATCATCATCATCATCATCATCATCATCATCATCATCATCATCATCATCATCATCATCATCATCATCATCATCATCATCATCATCATCATCCTAGAGTGTCTACCGCGAGTATCGCTTACTGTCGTCACCAGCTCAGAAAGTGACTACTGAGGAGACGACGATCCTACGATGGATTCAATAGTGTTGTCTGAAGCTACATCAGGATCAGTCTAGAAATTCATCGGAAGACCTAGACAGTCAGCCTGTCACGCCGGTTGATCGTCGTCGCTGGACGATTTCAAAACCGAAACGAGCACAATCGCAGGACGAGTTTGGACATATCGATGGGTACGTGAAGGTGAGGGGGGTATATATAGTGATACGGAAACGGCGTTGAAGCCGAAGATCACATTGATCGGCCAGACAAACAACAGGAAAACAACATTTTATGTATGTTGTCATGTCCGTTTGCATGTTTGTTTTTTGTCTGTTTATCTGTCTGTCTGTATGTCTTTCATTATTAAAATCCATCGACATTGTCTGTTTTCTAGCTTTTAATAAAGTGTGCACTACCAATCTGTAACATATAGGTGAGTCTGTGTTTGCAAGTTGCCTTCCTCGATCTTTCAAAGGCAAGAGAGTAACAGCTAGCAAGAGCTTGAAAAGACCGAGTATGACCAAATAGGCAGGTGACAGAAAGAAATTTTAAATGGTGGAACACATCAGACAGGTAGACATGCGGTGAGAAGTCGTGGAGGATCTCGTTGCCCATTGATTGTGATCTGTGTGGGTGTGCATGGTATAGGCTCTGTATGCATCCAGGATTATCTCCTATGCTCACGCTGGGCTTCACGATGCTGATCGAGAGAAGCGCAAAGGAATACAATTGTACACTCAACTATGGATCAATTGCTCTCATGTGAAGAGGTGGCTGCATCATCAGAAGGTTGGTCTTCTGTCTGTCTATATGTTTGTGTATCAGTGTATAGTCGTTTTGTGTCTGTCTGTCTGTCTGTCTGTCTGTTTGTCTGTCAAATACATATATTTTTCAAATCCAAAGAAATTTCCATCAAGAGCGTGAAAGCTAGTCTCTAAGTAAAGTTCCTCTAAATCAACAACAAACACTTAGGGCTACAACAGATGACCCATAGAGGGATCAGAATACATTTAACCACTGTCTGTCTGTCCGTCTGTCTGTCTGTCTGTCTGTCTGTCTGTCTGTCAGTCTGTGCAATGACTGTCACCACTAGTTCCATGCTTTAGCACTGCTCTCACCTTTTACAATGGCTACAGATCAGACAGCTAGCTTGCCAGCTAATCTCATCCAGGCACAGAGAAATTACTTTGGTGCTAGCTCACATCTATGAGCTGCTTTCCAAACCTGGTCACACCAACTGGCCCGGCCACAATGGTTCTGTCTCGTCGTCCACTTAGCTAATTTGGTCAAGTGTAACCATTGATATCAACAGTTGTGTTTCAGTTGTAGTAATGCTGTTCTCATCTTGACAGCATGAAATTGTATGTTGCTGTCATTTTAGCTCAAATGGATGTCTGTCTGATATCATTTACTCTTAACAGTTGCATTGGTTGTTCTGCTGAATTAGTTGCAGTACGAGCAAGTTGTTCTACTTCTCATTGATTTTCAGTTTGATATTAATAATCATTACTGATTGACATGCTGGGTTTGTAGATTGGTAGACATGGGTGAATATGAAGTGGGAAACATCTTGATTATTAGACAGACACATAGACTAACTATACAAGCTGATGCTACTGTCATGCATCACAATCACAATTTCTCAATAGTTTTCTAATCAAAGGTTGTGTGTCTTGCCTATTATCTATCAGAATGTGTACATACAAACAGACAAGCATTCAATGTGAATAGGCAAGTTGTATCAGTGTACAATAGACTAACACTTAGCTGCAGCATTGACATACACAACTGACAAACAACACAAATGACTACAAAAGCCTCATTTAGAGTCAAACGTTTTACTGTAGTTCACATCAACACAAACTGTACAAACTGTGAGACTGACTGCTAGACTATCAAAAAGTTCACTGTCAACTCACATTGCAGAGCAGACTACACACATGCAACATCATCTATTGCATTTTTATAACCAGCAGCAAAGTTGAATAAATTGAGACAAACAGACAAACAAATACATCACAATTATCTGCTCCTAAGTCACATCCATGGCATCTCTACGAGTGTCACTTTGTCTTCTCTGCGTTTCTTGCCTTTCACCATCCTTTTGGGAGGACATGAAGTGTACTCATCATTCTGCTTCACTGCATTCACTTGCATGAGAGCGGCTGCTGCAGAAATGCGATCACATGGATTCTCTTCTGCCATAGCATAGCAAATGTCCTGCAGTAAAACATGAGGAACAGCTTGAAACTGACTCTCACGCAGTTTCATCTCTGCACCTACTCCTGTGAATAACTCAACAAACGTGACTCCCAAGCTGTACATGTCGGCTTGTTTTGTGTTGCGTGAGGTCACTGCACGACCTTCAACAGCTCGTTCTGGTGCAATGTATTCTGGACTGAGAGGACCAACAGAAAGTGACTCGTTAGAAAAGCGACAAGATCCCAGATCACCGATTTTGGCTTGCATGGTCTTGCTGATGAGAATGTTGGTAGAGCGAATGTCTCCATGAAGAAGAGCAGGCTGCAGCTGATGAAGATACATCACACCACACAGACATCCGACAGCTATATCCACTTGTTCTCTCATGGACAGATATCTGCTTTTCAAAGCAGCTTTGATCACATCTTTCAGTGATCCTTCCAAAAGCTCCATGACAATACGAAGAGGAACTTCATTCTCAATGATAGCTCCACAGATGGATACGACATTGGGGTGATGGACACGACTGGACACCGACACTTCACGTCGAATGAATGAAATGTTGAGTTCATCTACTCTAACCGGTTCTTCATGAAATGTCTTGACAGCAACACCTACACCACTCCACATGCCAACACCAACCTCTACAATACACCATCAATACACACATACACATACAGTAGAGCACCTATTATCGGGACAGCTCATCTCTGCTACCTGGTCATGTGGGCATAATCGCGTGGGCACAAAATCAGTGGTGTAAAATCAAAGCCACAGTACAGAAAAAAATCAGTGACATCTTGCATAAATAAAGTTGACAATGCAAGCAACATCCAGTCTTGTTATAATAGTTACAGATATCTGTATGCTACACATGTAATGATAGTTACTTGTTGTGATATGTTGCTTCATACCAGTTATCTGCGCAGACACCCTCTGGTCCCAACCTGTCCCGATAAGTAAATGGTGCTCTACTGTATAGCTACATGCAAAAAACCAATTCACTCATTTGCTACCTCCATAAGCTCCTGTTCCCAACTTTAATCCAGTCATGTGTAAACTGTCATCATGGATCTGTATTACGCTGTTATATTGATGTTGAAGTTGTTGCAGCTCCTGCACTGCTCTTTCACGTCGTTGCAAGTCTCTCATCAGACGTTCATTAGTCGTGTGCTTTTCTTGCACCTCATGCCTCAAAACATCAATTTCTCCTTCCTGTTGTTGTAGCCGTCTCTCCTTGTTATCCAACAGATTTGTCAGTGTGCTGATTTGGTTCTGTAATTGTTTGTTGTCTTCATCAAGTTCCTGCATGAGTTGCAGCAATCTCCTTACTTCTCCAGCTTGACGTTCGTTGTCATCAGTGACGGCACGAGTTACAGCCTCCTGATCAGCCAATTGCTGCTGTAAAGCAGATTTCTCTGCTTGAATGGCTCGATTGCTTTCTCTGAGCTGCTCCAACTCTCTTTGTAAATCATCAACTTGAAATGCACCTGCTTGATGCTCGACTGCAAAAATAAATAGTAAAGATTAATACTCAAGCAAGCAATAATACAGATAACAAATGAGTGAGTAAGAAGACAAAAGACGGGCCAAGTATGTAGATAGACAAACAGTCAACAAACAAATCCATCACATGAAGGTAAGAATATTTAGTGTCACCTTCTCAAATGCAAGAATAATTGTAAGCTCATAAGTAAATGAGTGTATACCTTGATAAGAAACAGCTCGTTGATGTTGTTGCAAAATGTCAACTGCTTCTTGATCTTTCTTTAGCATTCGTAAGCAATAGTTCAGATCTCCAACTGCTATACACACAATAAGATAGAAAAAAACTCATACTTTGTCCACTTTCTATCATTTCTAATCATTTATGTGACAACACACCTGCACTTGTTGTGGCATGTAAACCTGCAGTCAAACACAAAATATTGACACTTTCCTTAAGGTTGCTTTCTGCTTCTTGCCACTTCTGTTGACCTAGCAGAACTTGACCAACACCAAATAGACCTGAATACAAATAAACTTTCTACAGTTAAAACAAACAAAATATGACTCTAGGCAATGAATTACTTCTTCCTCTTACTGGGTGCTCCACACCTATTGATTCTTTGATCATTTCTGATGACTCGTAGAACAATGGCAACGCATCCATTTGTTTGTCTAGTTTCACTTGACACTCTGCCATACGACAAAGAGCTGAACAAAAGGAACAATAAACATAATTAAGAGACAATTCTCATATTTACAATCTCTCACTCAAAGCAGTCTCCCAATGGTTGGTTGGTAAAAAGTGTCTTTGCATTGTTGCTGCTTCCCGCAGTATCTTATTGGCACGCTTGTAGTCACCCCTTATCACCAATACTTCTCCCATTTCACTCAACGCTACACAACACAACACAACACAAGTCAGCAACATATGTCACACATCTAACACACTGCCGAGCTAAATGATTATCTCAATGTTACTGTCAACATCAAATTCTTGAAAAAAATCTTTTCCATCTTGTAACTTACATTCTGCCTTGCCTCGTCCTTCTTCCATCATTTGAATCCATTTATCAGCCTTTTGTAATAATTTTTTCACTTCCTTTTCTGTTCCTTCATTTAGTTGAATTGCATAAGCCAATAGAGTAGCAGCTGCTCAAACACAATCAGCAACAACAAATAACATTTCATTAACACAGCTTTTATTCACCTTCTGCTTTCACAACATTGTCATCCGTGCTAATTACTAAAGCATAACCTTCTCTCATCACATCTTCTGCTTCTTTTATTAGACATTGAGAGAGAAGGCAACGTGATAAATATGTACATGCTACACAACAAAATACAATTTAATAAAATAAAACAGACACTGATATCAATATTTTAAAAGCTATAGAAATGCATAAAATGTAAAATCCTTTATCAACAAATTTCAAATTTCTGCAAAAGAAAATATCACAAACCAATATTTCATCTTTATTGTTTTCTCACATCACATAAATAAATCCAAAGCAGCACACGTCATAATCACGACTGCAATTTTCCATCATAAATACACACACACACACACACACACACACACACACACACACACACACACACACACACACACACACACACACACACACACACACACACACACACACACACACACACACACACATCAGCACATAGTCAGACCTCGTTACTCTGACATGCAATAAACTGACATCCTTGCTTTCCCACAGACATAATAAACTGACATCCTTGCTTTCCCACAGACATACACGTACAACCAATTGACAAATGTGACACAAAGCCCTCATGTCCACATTACCAATAATCTGACAGTTGCATTATTACAATAAACACTAGGGGAACAAACATGGTTGCAACGACCACATCTGACTGTACATATTAACATTCACAAATGCAACACAAAGGCTCATGTAAAGTCACACTTCTCCACTTTCATCACTTCCCTCCACTTAACTAAGGACATTGACTTCAATTCACAATGTCTAAATTCACTTTTCTTGTCTCTTTGTTTATGTGTCCTCTTTGACGACTCGTTGATGTGTTCCTCTCACCTCTTACACTCTACACAAGCTGCAACACTACATTACTTCATTAGTTAACAAACTCATAAACCTAACACTCAATATTACATTCACTTACAAACTCACAACATCACTCTTACTCACTTGATGCCATGTAGACTTTGTTCACAGAAGACAATCTACGATGAATGTTGAGTGACTCTCTTAGATGTTCTGTTGCTCTTTCATATTCGCCCAAATCGTATAGATACATTCCCATATCGTGTAACACTAAATTAGAGACACAACAAACACAACCGTCAGTCACGTCATCTTTTCTAGTCGTAGTCTCTTCCACAGTCTGTCAGACCCTTCCAACATCTTCGCCTCTCAACACACACTGCACACTAGATATAGTGCACATGCATAAATCATAATGAAAATCTAGCTGCACTACTCACATTTCTACTTTTCTTTTACTTTCTTCTGCATTAATATTTCCCTATATACTAAATTAAAGATAAAATGCATTTTCCTTGCTGCTCTCACTTGTTATGGCTGTTTGCATGTATTGCTGTTTTACTAGAAAATTGTTGCCACAACCAGCTATGCTACTCTCATTGTTCTACATTCATTTCTGACAAAGTATGACTTGTATCTGTTGATGGACGGCTGTTGAATATCCAACACTATTACAGCGGGGTGTCACTTACACAAACACCAGTTATCCCAACATGTCTGTCTAGGCTGCCTCGCACTCACCTTAGCTTTGCACACAAGACAGTAATCTGAGAGTATGGGCCGTCCTCATCTGTGATTCTGAAAATGTTGCAACTGCAAATTAGAAGCAAACTAGAGTCGTTCTGTCCATAGAAGAGAAGATAGAAATTTGTAAGAAAGCCTCAGGTGGCTGCAGCTATGTCTGCATTGGTCAAAACTTTGGAATTGCAAGCTCTACCATGTGGGACATAATGAAAACCAAGAACAAACTGCAGACATTCCCCTCTCACGAGTCCCCCCCGTTAAACAATTTGGTTGTGTAGCTGTAGTGAGTAGATGTCATGCAATTATCTGGATTATTCAGAGTTATGAATAGAGCTAGTCCCAAAGTGTTTGCATAAGTGACATCCTACTGTAACATATGCAAAACACAAAAATTCCAATTCTATAAATTGCAATTCTCTTAATAAAAGAACAGATTGCCATAATAATGAACACTAATGAAGGCACATGAAGAATATAGAAAAAAGCAAATGCAACAAGATTTAATAAAACTTTGTCCAAATTAATTAATAACTAAAATTGTTGTTCTGCAAAATAATATAAAATATCAAATTAATATCAATCCTGAGTTCATATTCAATAAACATTAATTGACAAACAAAACTGTTGACAGAACTAATGAGATGCAAAGTTAGATGTAACCCTCAAACGGTCCTATCTAAATGTCCTATAAACGGTCAATAGAGGTTGAAAGCGTTGTGTTAGTGAGATAAACTCATAACAATGAATAAGACAGAAATCACACTTACCACCAGACAGAAACTCTTCATGTTGAGGTATATCTCGTGAAACAGACAAACATTGTTCCATAAACTCTACGGCGTCATTCACTTTATGTTGGAAATATAGACACGCACCCACCATATTGAGAGCTTCCAACACAAATTTGATTATTAAAATAGTTCATATCAATAGCTCTCCACATAGATACACACATAGTAACTATAGACATCTATATACCGTATAAGAAGAAATATTGGCAGGGAAATTATTTTGGCGGATTTCTCAGCGACAGCCAATATGAAATCCGCCATTAATTTGGTCACCGGGATATGTTGACGTCATCACCACGTGGGGATATGTCACCCGGATGAGGCCACAAGATGGTATCTAAAGTCTGTCTCAGAATTAAAGTCATAACGGGTTTGGGGGAGTAACTTGGGAGTGGCTGAGGAAACCCTGCACCTTGTAAGGACCATATGCAATGTTGTTGCAACAATCAATTATAGATCCAGTTAGCCTCAGTTTACTATCCCCTCCAGGTAAACTAACACAGGTACTAGATAAGTAAGTGTTCCCTGTACGTACCCACAACATCCAAATCTTTTAGCTACAGTAGCTTGGCTACAAGAAGTTCTTCAGTAGATCTATGTGGTGTGCAACTTGGGAGGGCCTGCCTAATTAGCGGACATCTGTCCTTTGCAGCTGTGTAAAAACAATTGCAACGCATTTTCTTTTACGCGGCTGGTTGGAACTCAATAAGCCCCATAACTGTTACAGTCCAAGTTCTAACTTAGTAGTCTGCAGTCAATCAGAACTCAGATGCATTTTCAGAAGCAAAATGATAACAGTATCCAAACCGGAAACAGACTGTGTAGTGCAGATGACGTAACAAGTTTATAGCAGTCACCAGAGATTCCATTTGGAGGTCCCACGCATTGCCTATAAAAAACCCAGCAATTTCTATCTATTTTCCAATGGCAACACAATCAGGAAGACATATAAGAAGTATAGAAAAGTCAATTGTGCTTTCCGTGAGAGATTTCTTTGTGAAAGAAAAGGAGGATGGCCCCATCCTTCTGGACAAACCGATCCAGAGAGTAGCAGAAGCAACAGGGATGCACCAGAGAACAATCTACAGAATCTGCAGAGAACATAGAGATAAGGAACATATTGAAAGTCCAAGGAAGAGAGGGAGAAAAGAACACAGTGGACCAGTTAGAGAGTACACAGACAATTTTCAAGAGGCTGTAATCAGGAGAAGAATTCATAAATTCTACACTGACAAAGTCTTCCCCACATTAACACTACTCCATGCTGCTCTAGTAGAAGAAGAGGAGTTTCCATATTCAAGGGCAAGTTTGCATAGGATCATTAGCAGAATGGGCTTTCGACATAAAACTATGAACAGAAAAAAATGTTTATACGAACAGCACCGCATTGTGGCCTCACGAGCCCAATACCTGAAAGAAATCAAACGATTTCGATCAGAAGGTAGGCCTATTATCTACCTTGATGAAACATGGCTAAATCAGCACCATACAGTGACAAAATGCTGGACAGACTATGACGGGAAAGGTGGCCTCAAGATTCCTAGTGGTAAAGGAAAACGACTCATAATCCTTCATGCAGGTTGTGAGCAAGGGTGGATTGATGGAGCTGAACTGATTTTTGTTGGCAAAAGAGACTCAGGCGATTATCACAACGAAATGAATATTTTACATTTCATGGAGTGGTTTAGAGAGAAGCTGTTACCAAACTGTCCACCTCGATCTGTGATTGTGTTGGATAATGCCAAGTACCACAACGCAGTTGTTGAAAAAATACCAACCAAGTCAAGCAGAAAACAGGATATGTTAGACTGGCTTGCAAAGCATAAAATTCGTCATGAAAAGAAGATGTTAAAAGCTGAACTATATTTCTTAATTTGGGCAACCAATCCTGTTTCTGTATACCAAACAGACGTCTTTGCACAAGAAAAGGGACACTGCTGTTTGCGTCTCCCTGTTGGTCACTGTGAACTAAATCCTATAGAGCTCGCATGGGCACAAGTCAAAGGTTATGCAGCTAGAAAGAATACAGGGATCAGTGGTTTTACTATGGAGAACATCTTGCAACTTGCCAGAGAAGGAATGCTGGAAGTCACACCAGATCGATGGGCTGGCTGTGTGGAACATGTACGAGAAAAGGTGGAGAAACACTATTGGGAAGTAGACGGACTGAGGGACGACCTAGTTGAGCGAATGGTAATAGAAGTAGGCCATGGCGACACCTCGAGCTCTGAGTCTGAAGTAACTGTTAGCGATACAGAAAGTGACTAACTGTTGACCTTTGGTATTGTACAGGGTGTAGCAACAGCAGGTAGCTAATTTATATGTCCATTAGAGTATCAACTTCAGTCTCAATTACAGTCTTTATCTTAAAGAGTTGAAACTAATTTGGCAAGCTATGCATTTAGAGAACGTTGATTGACATAACTCCACCCTCTATCTCATTATATTTCTAAAGTGTGCTGTATCTCCTCTCTAATACACCCTATCAACAACACGTTGCCATAATTGAATAAAGGGAATCAAGAGCTATGCAATGATGCCCGTATCAATCCCGTATCTTCCAAAGTGGCCCCTCAGCTGCCCATTTTCGGTTGTGACTTTAATGCTGGGACAGACTTTAGGTCCTGTTTGCAACTGTCGTCCGTTGTGCCAATGAGCTAGGCCGTGAGACTATATGGATGAAGCTGTACTGTCACGTTCACGCGGATCACATTCTTTGCAGCAGTTCTTCATCATCACTGTAGAGGCAGTCTAGTTGGAGACCAGTACGCTAGGGAAATGTGAGCAACGAACACGGCTGTCAATCACAAACTCCTCCATGACCACTTATGGTAAGACATCTAGCTATCAGTTATCAAAAAACCATGTCCAATCGCCAAACTAGAATCTGCCAATTTCCTTTGTCCGTCAATTTCTTAGCAAACCGCCAAGATAAATTCCCGCCAATGTTTCATCCTAGGCACACTCAGCAGACCTCTCAACTCTCACGATTTAGTCGTGAGACTCACGATTTACGGGATCTCACGATTTTCTCACGATTGCCAGTCCTTTCTCCCGACAAGCCTACCGTAAGACACTCTGACAGTCGCTTTGTGTAGCCCCGTCTTTCCGGACATAGCAGATTCTTTGAACTAGACTCTCGTAGACGGGCGGTATGCCTATCCGCAGTAAGAGTAACGTTCGGAAGTTCGAGGCTAAGCGTTGGCGCGCGCACAGGAAGGTAAAGCGAGGCCAACAGGCTGCTAACCATGCCTGCTTTAGATACATTTAATGGGCGTGGTCATACAGTCTCAAAAAGTTAAGAGGTCTGCACACTAACCAGCTGCTTTATCTGCCGCTTTATGTCTTGCTGTTTCGAAAAGCAGCAGCAATTGGTTGTAAATTCCTTCAGCATCTACAAAGTTGTCTTCATCCCACAGTTTCTGAGCTCTCAAAAAGAAATCTGTAAACGAAAACGAACAAAACTGAAACAAATATTGCATCTCCACCCACAAATGATACCATCAGGGTTAATGGATTGACGTTCCGCCATAGTTCACAACCTGAACACACGCACAAACAATAGGGAGGGGCTTAGACGGCACGTTGTGCACATGCGCAGTCAGTAAGCCGTTTTTCCTCTCATCCTGCCATTCAGAGAAGAGAGAAAGATTTAGGGATTGGCCAGTAGACCTAGATCAGAGTCTCGGAGACTCTCCATCTTTCAGGCAATCAGACAAACCAATTTTCTCGTCTCTATTTCTAGTTGTTTCGTTATTCTTTACACTCCGAGCAGGTTTGAGTCGTAGCGAGCAAGATATGCACAGACTTGAAACGTTGCCGGAGAACGTTTGACTCAAATTAGTGTAGACAATGGATGATCTAGTGAAACACTCACGCCCCCCACGAATGTTTGGGTGTGGCAATTTGTTTTAGTAGTTAAAGAATGGAAAAGCATTTTCATCGTCCAACAGGTTTGGATGCTTGTAGGATGTTAATGCAGTTTTGTCTTTGAGAAATGAGTGTGTGGAGAATTTTTGTGATTGTGATGTTGTGTTGTAGTGTGTTGATTAGTAGATTCAATTAAATCACTGAAAGATTACTTTGGTGACAGTCAGTTTGTAGCGGTATGTTTTGTGTGTGTGTGTGTGTGTGTGTGTGTGTGTGTGTGTGTGTGTGTGTGTGTGTGTGTGTGTGTGTGTGTGTGTGTGTGTGTGTGTGTGTGTGTTGTAGTTGTTGCTTGTTGTTGCTACAAGTAACGTTAACACTTGGTCGATTTATGGAGACTTTGTCAGAGCTGCAGTCATTGTACTAGATAAAATGCAAAGCATTGTTGGGGCGAGCCTCAGTGAGAGAAGAGATACACCCGAGACACAGTGATTTGCATCGCGAAGAACATACACGTCTAGGTATAGCACTAACATAAATTTCTTTGTAGTTTGTAGTTCCAGCCTGTTTGCATGCATTCTCGTAGTAGTCCCTTGCACCCATGGCGTGCAGCAACCAGTTGTGAACATCTTCCTCTCTTGATGTGTCAGCTAAAAACAATGTATGCAGAAATTTGAGTGGACACTAACCGATGCGTATGCGCAATGCAGAATGCAGACCACTTTGTGGTGTGTATCTAACGCTCACACAGTTTGTAGATACAAAGAAGTTTACCTGTAAATTTGTCTGTTTCAAATCAAGCTACGAGTAGTTCGTTCACAGCCGCAGACTTGGACAAGCACGTTTGGACATCACGGAGAACATGCACGTACAGATAGAGCGCTAATGTAAATTTCTTTGTAAAGTGACGTGTTCTCACATTTAGTTGCATTTTTGGCCAAAGTCATCAAAGCCTTAGAAGCTCGAGTCTGTTTGTAAATTCTCTTAGTAGTCCCACTATTTCTGGTCAGTCACAGGTACGTACCATCAGACACATCTCAGCACAGTACAGTACACATAGGAAGGGTCTCGCCAAGGCTTGCCTCAATAAAGTAGGTCTGTTTATCTGTCTGTCTCTTTGTTTGTCTGTCTGTTTGTTTGCCTGTTTGTCTGTCTGTTTGTCTGTCTGTTTGTCTGTCTGTTTGTCTGTTTTATTGTTTGTCTGTCTGTCTGTCTGTCTGTCTGTCTGTGTATTTGTCTATACAGTTTCTTGACATTAGTTTAACCTTGTCTGCATGACCAATTTCATTCTTCTCTTCAGATTCTATTTGATCAATTTCAAAAAGTATTGACAGATGTCGTAAAAGAAATCCTTCCAAAGTATGAAATTACAATCAAAATCTCATATTTCCATCTCACACCTTAAATTGAATTAAGCTTTTAAGTTTGATCACGTGACCTTCCTGATTGCAGAGATGTTTTTGTGTAAAAGACACAGAGTGTTAGACAAGGCAAGCAGTGAGATGGACAGGTATAATACTTGTGATTTGTTTGCATAGACTTTGTTTTATCTGTTTGTTGGTTATTATGGATTCAATTAATTAATTAATTAGGTATATTTACTTATCTATTTGCTTGTTTTTATTTATGTTGTCTGTTTTAGTCTTTGTGTTTGTCTGTTTGTTTGATTATTTCCAATATTTCACTTATTGTTGTACATACATTACAATGTGTTTGCTTGTTCTCTTTTCAGTGCGCTTCAGAAGAATTCTCATGCGTCACGATCAAAGCTTCAGGAACGTGAAGAAGTGTGTGAACCGTTTGTAGTTTGTTTTCGTGTTTACTCTGATTATGAATTTGAACAGGCAAGCAGGATGTTGTCAGAAAGGAGTGTTGCATTTAGGCATACAGCACTTGATTATGGGTATCAGGTGAGATGAGATACAAGGGGATTTATGGATGATGAGCACATAGACAGACAGATGGATAGGCAGATAATGACGGATAGACTACAGGAAGACAGAAACAGACAGACATTCAGACAAACACACTAGCAGACAGACAAACAGATAGACAAACAGACAGACAGGCATGCAGTCAGACAGACAAACAGACAGACAGGCATGCAGTCAGACAGACAAACAGACAGACAGATGGACAGACAGATAGACAGACAGATGGACACACACACACACACACACACACACACACACACACACACACACACACACACACACACACACACACACACACACACACACACTAGCTGGTTAACTTAACTCAGTCCATTCTCACACGGTTTCTTCTGTCATAGCAGTCATTCCTTTCCAAACCGAAGGCAGTTCTAGATGAAATGATGCCAACATTTGATCAGACCAGTTGTCTTTGACATTTTTGCTAGCAAGAATAAATTGTAAACTTGTCGTAAATCATGTAGACAGACAAAACAAAGTACCTATAATACTGATATGTCTTCGTTTTACGTTTGTGTGTGTAATATTATCAGCGATCCAGTCAGACGTAAGAACTGCTTAACGCACGCTATGATTATACAGGAGCTTGGATCTCATCCAACCCCGTGCTATCTCGTAACGGCACATTTCTCTCATCATCCGGGCTTTCCAGAGCCGGAGATCCGTGCTGTAGTTGCAAATGCAGGTAAATCGGTTCGTATTTCTTCTCCTGTCGTACGCTGCTCTTTCATCTACAGCAGACGATGGTTTCTACCCGCAGGAGACCGCCACGTTTGCACTCAACGCGTCCACAGATGAGCTAACTCGTGCCGACGTGCTTGCGCGTTTCTCTCAACCGACAGACAGACTTACGTCATCCTTGAAATTCCGCTACGAAACGCTCAAAGGTAAACCTATCTATGTCTTCGACAGACTCTTTGCTTGGGACTTGCTCTACCTCCTGCAAATCTACGTTTCCGTGGGCGGTTGGTGGCGTTTTGTCAACGACGACCCTTACCATACAACTAGAGAAAAGGTGGGAGACAACATTCAATGGATGGCGAGGTTTTCGGCAACGACGTTTGCAAACTCGCGGATCGGCGTTACACTGCGACAAGCCGTTCAACTGACTGCCGGGAGACCGGATGTTGCGTATTACCCGTATGAGATCACGTGCAAGATGGTGAGGCGTGGAGACGACACCAGGCTACACGTGCACGCCAACGCGTCCGACGACGAGTACACCACCGTTGTATATCTCAACTACAAATGGAGAAAGAACGATTACGGAGATATGCTGCTGTTCGACGAGGAGGAGGAAATCGTCGCTCCGGTTAAGCCTGTGTTCGGACGAGTAATAGTGTGGCACAGCTCTGTACCATATCTGAGTCGTCCTCCGAGCGTCGCCTTTCGAATGGGGCAGAAAATACTGTTTATTCGATGGACATCGAATAGTAGCAAAGTCGTCGAGTATGAAAATCGGAGGCTTGTGGATGTCGAACGGATAGCAAAGGGTCAAAAGGAAGGATTCGCATTGCGTGATGAGCCACCTGAGAGTGCCGGTGAATTGAATATTGGTGATTATGAGACGGCTCGGTTTGCTACTAGAGAGGGACGGAAGATATTCGTGTTCGACGATCTGTTTAATAGGACTGAGCTCGATGTCGTCCGTTCGTACATCATCGATTATGGAAAGTATTACTACGACGACAGCCTCGATCGCGACAGCGACAACGTACAGTGGATATCCGGGTACGAGATCGATGCTTTCGTTGGAACAAAGTACTGGGGTGTCGTCCGGCAGATAGCGAACTATGTCTCTGGTGGATCGGGTGATTGGTTTCCGTATGACGTGTCTTGTAATCTCATTCGGGCCACTGATTACACACGGATACATCTCGACTGCGACAAGATATCTAACGAATGGACATTCCTGTTATATCTGAATCCAAACTGGGGTGAAAACGACTACGGGGAAACGGCATTCTTTGAGACGGAGGACGATGACACCGAGTTGGTGACTGAAATAAGACCGAGGTATGGGCGGGTCACTATTTTTGAAGGTGCTATACCGCATTCTGCACGGCCACCCAGTACTGCGTTTACCGGCGGACGCTATAGCTTAGCAGTCAAGGTTGCATCTTCGAAATTCAGGGCACGTGTCAATACGTTGAGAGAGAAAACGCAACATGAAGTCCAGCTCAAAGTAGTAGGCCGATTTATGACTATATTAGAACAGGGAAAATTCACCGATGGTGTCAGGACTTTCTTTCAAAACAAAATACTAGGTGCGTTGTCTGAGAAGGAGCTGAGCGACTTAGAAAAGGGAATCGAACCTGAGGAAGAAAGTAAGAAGGATAGAGATGAAGACGAAGATAGAGATGATGATGATGATGATGATGGCAACGCTGAGCAGGAATTTGGAGTCAAACCGGGAGATGATTCAACACCAAACGAGATCACAGACGAAGAACAACAATATATTGACTTCTTGGAAGGTGACGATGAAGACTACCATGTGTCCATCGAACGCATGGCATACAATCTGGAAGGCAACCTGGAAGCGATCGAGGACAAAATGGTCGAATTTTCTCAAAGCTATACCGATCTCTCTAACGATTTGAAAAGAAGGATGGAGGCTCTCCTATAGAAAGACCTTCGTTTCGGACCCGTTTTAGTCTGGTTACAGTACAGTACTGATTACAGTGTATCATTGATTCTATACCCAGCTGGGTGATGATTAATATATAGCTAGCAAATTGTGCAGTCAGATAACGTACATGGATCTCTCACTATTACCAAGTTTACAATCTTTTTCTATCCCCAGTTTCTCTCACTGCATATGGAGTTAATTTCAAACCGAAAAACGCAATGATTGTACACATTCCTGCAGCTCATATAAATGTGTTAAA
Organism: Corticium candelabrum; assembly: GCF_963422355.1. Lineage (NCBI taxonomy): Eukaryota > Metazoa > Porifera > Homoscleromorpha > Homosclerophorida > Plakinidae > Corticium > Corticium candelabrum. The sequence goes on along the minus strand of NC_085091.1, from coordinate 2,953,945 downwards.
GAGAAATCACGACGTCGGATTCTTGACACTACCTCTTTGCGTACGGATTCTGACTTGAGGTCGCCGTATCCTAAACTGGCAATCTATACGTTTGCCGTCGCCCAAATCATCAGACATGAACACTGTGGATATCCGTAGTGTTTTCCTATTCATAACAAGATACTGATGACGTCGAGTGTATGCAGTCTTCCTGACCACGTGCAGCGCATGCTGTGGCCACTGGCACAACGAGGTGAGCTTCCGTGTGCCCGGATGCTTCAGAAAGAATTGACCCCGAGCGACAGGAGAGGGAACACTAGCGACCAATGAAACACCATCACACTTAGAGTCTGCGGTAAAATAGAGCAGTTGGCCGTGTCGGCTTCTGCAGAAAATGTAGAAACCAGAGTGCGGATCTCGAAGGAGGTTGGTGCTGTCCTCGCAGTCATCCCCATCAGCTGTAAACCGATCATGCGGCATTTGAAAATAAAATCTAGTCGCTATGGTGATATCGTCGGTGGTAATTATTTCATCTCCACACGCACTGATGCACGTAGAGATGTAGAAATCGCCAATCGTAATAAGAAATGGCCCTCCTAAACACCAAATTTACATAATGCAAATTAAAAGTTAATATCAACTCATGTTGACCTGAACTAAGTCTCGGTGAGGACAATTCAGCAAGCACGGTTGAGTGTCTTTCGCTGTGTCCTTTTCTTTTCACTATCTTCTGCCACTTCTTATCGAGACTTAGACACCAAGAAGGATTCACTTGATAATCGAATTGTTCTTCAGTTGACATCATAAGTATAGCACGTTTGCGTCTGGAATTTGTTTGTCCGTTCTTTGCATTGGCAATCGCTGCCGGACCATTACTGTAGTAATACAGTAGTACATTGTATAGTACAGTATGTTGTAGTACCACTCTTCTGTGATAACAGCATGTACATACAGAAGTGGTAAGAGACATACATCCTCAACCACAATGTTGCATTTGGACATATATTCCAGCAGATCAACAAACCAATTGGAATGACAGACAGATATGACAGACAGACAGATAGACAGGCAAACAGAGAAACAGACAGACAGACAAAGGGAACAACTGATAGACAGACTGACAGATTGTTTATTGACTTCAAACTTTACAAATACAACAAGTAAATACTAAAACGTATTCAAATCCACCTCAGTCCAGAACTCTGTTCATCAATTCAGACAGACACACATTTTGTTACAAGAGCCCCTACGGCCCAGGTTAACAGTCACTATACACTTGCTAGCCTACTATGTAGCTCGTGAACCAACAGTCACTATGTCACTATACACTTGCTACAAAGTAACTCTAGCCACAACCATCAGTCACCATGCAGTTGCTGTACTTGCTTCGACAGAAACAACACTGCGTAGAGAGAGGCAATTGCGTGTGAGTTCCTTGCCTAAGGACATTATATGACAGACAGACAGACACATATGGACAAGACAGCAGACATAAGATTATATGAAGCTAAATAAGCATAGGTTATAGACCGCTGGCGAGTGTATAAATGAAACATCCTGGTCTGCTCACGAGTTGGCACGAGGACGAAGCCCGAGTGCTAACGAGCTGGTGCATTGGGGTGTATTTCGTTTATACAGTACACTTGTCAGAAGGTCTATAGCCCGCTTGCAGCACCCAGCTGAGACGTTTCGCCAATCAGTGTCCAGTATTCACTGAGAATACCGTAAGCGACAGATCCTACTTCTGCTACATATTGACCGGTCAATAAATGGCCCGATTCATTGACTGGTCATGTCACTTATTCTAAGCGAATACTGGACACCGATTGATTGGCGCAGACAAAGCTAGGGTGCTACAACTCTAGTTTAGAGTCATAATTTAGCTTGTAATAGTTCTCATTTATGAGAATACAAGGTTCTCGCTACAGCATGACAGCGTGGCGCTGTGCTGCACTCCAGTAAGAGTGCGCAGCGCTAAAGAATTGTAGATAGGAGTCCAAAGTTTTACAGCTAATGAAAGGTTGAGAATTCCATACTACAGCACTGAAACACAATACACTGAACCGCACCAAAAAAATTGTCTGATTAGGATAACCCGCCCACCCGTGTTTGGAGGGCCGCTGAGTTTTTTTAGTTAATATTAAAATACGTTTTCTGTTGGCCTGGGGATGTCTGTGTTCAAGTGGGCATGCATTTTGAGAGATGACAAGATTCTTTGTGTGTCTGGCTTCGTGAGCTATTGCAGGAAGTTGGATTCAGTGATCGAGTGGACGATGTACTCAGCACGCTGTTTGGACAGCTGTTGCACATGCGCATGCTGAGAAATAAGATGTCTTCTGTTGCCCAGTGCATATCTGTGTCCGAGGCAGCACGTGCTTTCAGAGATGGCAAGATTGTTTGTGTGTCTGGTGACTGTAGTCTTCGCGATGTGTTGCAGGAGGTTTGATTCGGAGGTCGAGTGGACAATGTACTCAGTGTGCGAACTGCAACCACAGACACGTCCTCTATACAAGACGCTGAGTAAGATAATGAGGTGCAGCTCCATGACGAGTTTAAGCGTCGGTATGTGTACTTTCTTTCAAGGCGTCAGTCAGAAACAAAATGTATGTCCAGTTCAAGATCTGCGCAAAGTATTTTAAAAACTTCGCCCGCCCGTCTTTTTCCGCTGCATGTTACCCCAATCAGACAATTTTTCTGTGTGGCCCTATACGTATTACTTAGTAAAGATAACATTAGCCACAAATCCAGGCTATTACAAAATAACCCGAGATGACACTCAGCAACATAGCCTTGCTGCAAACATGTATAGTGTTGATTGCAGACCTGGATGCGCTATCTCTCATTTTAGTCCCGTATGCCCTTCCAGTGACCCACAAAGCACACCTCTTGTCCATTTAGAATCTACTCTAGACTAGTCATGCCTTCTTGTGAAGCAACAACAGTGGTCCATGTCAATCAACGTCTGACTAGACAGACTTTCTGTAGTTTCGTCCATGAAACTTGCACATGTGCAATCTCTGAACATTGCTAAGAAGGGCTTACTAGCGATCAAAGTTGATTTTCTTGCCAGGACTTGAACCTATGTTACACGCAATAGCTACAACACAAAATCTATTTCACATGAGATCGGATCAAGTGCACATGTCCGACTTGGACCGTGCAACTGTACAAAGCAGACTGCATGAATCACGGACCTACCCATCCCACCATGCGCCCAAAATTCTCTAGCGAGAACCCTGAGAATTCTACATACACAAGTATATTTGACAGATGAACAAACAGCATTAGACCCTTAGCTTACTACAATGTATGATTCCGGTTGTAGCTTGACTAGAGCAGATTATTGTTGCACTAATTTTAGTATGTACCTTTAGAGCTTGGATTGTAGCGTTTGTAAAAAGTAAATGAATTTGACTGGCAGACAGATAGACTGGCACACAGACAAGACAGGCACAGACAGATAAACAGACAGACACACAAACAGAGACAACAACGACAACAACACACACACACACACACACACACACACACACACACACACACACACACACACACACACACACACACACACACACACACACACACACACACACACACACACAATAGTCTATGTGACAATAAACACACAACAACCAACCATTCCATTCCAAGTGAAGGTCCAACCACACTCTGTGGCAGCGTAACCGTACACTGGACAATCCACGTAGGAAACGTCCGACACCCAACACCCTTCACCAATCCCCACTCATCACGACTGCTTCCGTCTCTGACCTCCACTCGACCCGCAACGTCTTCCACGCAGCCGCAAGAAGCAGCCACATCATTCCGCATCAGCGTGTCCAACTCATCCCACGACCGCACCTTCAAATCGCAACATTTCAAGTCATTTCCCGCCGTCATCCGTCCAACAACAGAGACCGGTCTCATTGCAAAGTCTAGAGAACAACCGTGTGAGTCGTCTCGCACACAAACTGACCGTGTTAGTACTCCATCCGGCTTCTCATGTCTTGCGCAGTGTTGTGAAAGGTTTAGTCCTGTCTGGGTTAGACCGGAATGATGCGACGTCTGGCCTGTGCGATGACAGCCAGAGTGTGAAGAAGTCGTAAACGCTGACAACGTTCTTGTGGCGCAGTAGAGCTCGTGAATCGTTTGAACAATCGTCAGCATTTCGAATTGCGTCAAAAAGTCACACAATTGCTACAAATTTCACGCATACCGCTAGGGTTCAGAGCACACAGTCATCGACTGGCCACATCCGGTCTATTTATTTCAACTAGGTAAAATAGCCACCTTTAGTGTTTTGTTTTTGTTTGTTTTTAATTTATCCAAGGAGAACTAGGCAAATTTAGTTTTAGTATACAGACTACAGTATGTAACAATTATAATATAGACACTGACGGTAAAGTCCTAACTAAAAGAGTCCACAGATTTCAATGAGGTGAACATGGGGGAAGGTTGTTTCATATGTTGGAATACTCTGAAGCAAATATCTCTTTTTGAGAAAATAATTGTAATTTAATTATTGGTAACAGTCTGAGGTCACGATGAGATACATCTGACCTTCTAGGATCGAGAGTCCAGCTGGTCATTCCAGAGCAAAAGGGGGAGATGACCGGCCGGACTCTTGAGCCTACCGACCTTCAGACTTACTAAATACCAGGAAATACTCATGACAAAGTCAATAAAAATGAGCAAACAAGAGTAATCCTGAAAGCACAATTCAACAACAAAGCAGAACTCCACTGAAGAAATAGCAATAAATAAATAAATAAATAAATAAATAAATCATTACTGAAGGCACTTGTACAAAGTGCAGAAAATTACCATACTTTAAAATCAATCACTTTGTATAGCCATTAAGACTTATTGGACATAATTTGATCAAATTTAGAAAATCTACCATCACATGGATACAACTCATTATGCATCAACCTGACACTTTCAGTCCAATCTACTAGTTCTACTCTACCTGCTGATGATTACAGTTCATCATGATTGTGTACAAAAATTCGTTCGGATACTGAATCTCGTGGATGATAAATGCGAAAGGGCTCAAGTGCTGCCTCAAGTCGACCATCGGCTAGCTCTTCTTCGGTTACATATCCTTTCCCTTCTTTGTCAAGAACTGCAAACACGTCATTTGCAATCTTTGTAGACCCAAATATCTTGTCCTAAATTCAAACCTTATTAGTGATAACCACAACTACACAAATGATCTACAGTTGCTCCGCATCATATCATGAGTTAGAAATCATTGTGTATGTGCTCCTACTGCTACTGACAGTCAGTCAGCACCGTCTTGTCTTATCTAATGGTTAGTCTTTCAACCATATTGTAGATGAGAATACAAAGCATAGACGTAGGAACCGGCAGACACTGTGGGCACATGCCTCCTCAATTTTTCCAACTGTTAAGTGACCTGCTAATATACAAAAATTACAGACATAGAAACTAATAACACTGACGTGTTGCATGATATATACTTATATATGTGATTAATTAATAATACATTTAGGTTTGTTGTGCAAAGCCACGACCTCTTAGGCATTTGTGTCCCTCGATCAAATCTACGATAGGTTCCTACACAACTGCAAAGTCTAACATTTCTACACTCTGTGTTTTATTGGAATCAACATGTAAATTAGGTAAAAAACTTTGATATAGTATTACAGTGTTTGTGTCATAACGCTGTTTCAGAGATTGCCAGTACATATCCCGACAAAACAAGGTAAATCGGTGTTCTGAGTTCTCCTCTCACAAGCCTGCCACATGTCTGTAACCTTCTGTTTGTCAATATGATGCATAGGTGTCAAAAGCAGGCGGCTGTGACATAGCCATTCCACGCTTCCAAGACTTGCAGGTTTCCAGCTTCCATATTATTGCCTTTGAGGTGCCTAAACCACTAAATTTTACTCAAAGATATCAGTTCTAAAATGAACAAATGCTGTTTCTCACTTCTATATAAATTCTACTGCCACACTCCAGGCCTAAGTTTCTAGGGGCTGAACATTTGAGCAGCAGAGTTGACCAAGTGTATCTCAAACTTTACTTAAAATACTTCCATTTAAAAGCCCAGAGAAAGAAAGAAAGAAAGATGTGATGAAAAGCTTGATTCTAACTGCCATTTTATGGCAAAGATTTAAGCCACAATTAATTAACTAAGAAAGCTGTTTAAATGTGTCATGACAATAACAAAATGTTCAAATAAGGTACAGCCTCTGCATGCACTAAATTTTGAGTCAATTATAAATTTCACATGGTTTTCACATCTTGTGCTAATAAAAAAATTTAATACCAATATGTCTGCACTGTTATGTTATTGATTTTGGTTACGCAAGCCTGTCTGTAAGGGAAAGAACAGTCACTGCACTTCATCAAGATTACCTTAGGGTCTATAATGACGAAATGCAAGACACACTGGTACACGTGCGAGCACCCACATACACACACACACACACACACACACACACACACACACACACACACACACACACACACACACACACACACAGTCGCCCCACCGTTAATTAACTTGGTCTGACACCCCTGATAGGTTGTCTGTATTGTGTTCAGGTGGGTGATCGACAATGCACAAGAACACGGCAACAACGGCTGCTTATACCTTATGTGTGTAATCTTTCACAAATTCTTCACAAGTCAGAGACTTCTTATGAGCAAGATGCTCAATTACATACCTAATAATTCATACATTATGATTAGTATTTGTATTATTAGTATTTGTATTAGTATTATAATTTGTGTTCGGATTAAAATATCAATAGCTTTAACTATAACAATACTGGCAACACACTGCTACAACAACAGTGATTAAAAGAAACTATGGCAAGTAAAAGAACAACAAGAAAAAGACTTAGTGAGCTCGAGACGAGCCTCACTCTGCACAATGTCCATCATGTGTAATTTGAGCAGAAAATGTAGTTTGATCTTGTCCCTCGAACACACAGAATTGCCGATCGTAATAGAGCAAAACTTAGTCTACATCTAATCATAAACATTGTTTGTGCATAAGAGATATTTTGGTTGTTTGAAATGATGTTAGCTATAAGCTTGAAACATGTGGTAGCTTCTTTGCCCATCCCTCCAGTTGAAGAAAATACTAGTGGAGTGAACCTTCCTCCTTCAATCTCTCTAACTCTTTCGTCGTATGCACATTGTTTTTCTTGTTCGTAGTTCCTGTATACTTGTTGGAGGTTGGTATGTCATATATTTGTATTAGTATTGTATTATTATTATTATTATTATTATTATTATTTGTTTCAGTACTAAAAATCTATTTGTATGATTGTTCTCGCATGCTAGATGTTCTGGAGTGCAAAGAAAGAAAGAACATTCATTCCCTCCTCACACTCCAAAACATCTGGTGCACAAGGCTAATCATACACTCTGTTGTTAGCAGTACAACAGAAGTCAAACAGACAAACCG
>NC_085091.1:2859022-2941522 GCF_963422355.1 Corticium candelabrum | reverse complement strand
ACACTAAAATAGACCAATGACGTTACATACATGTTACTTTTAGCCTTTCAAATTATATACATATATATATATATATATATATATATATATATATATATATATATTTACTAGCTAATTAGCCCATTTTTTGCTTGGGCAACTTATGTTATATCTTCTTTAGATATATAAACACTACAATTAATTAAAACATATTCTATATAGAGAAATAACGGAAAATGTAGGGATTGCATGAATACATATATGTGTGTGTGTGTGTGTGTGTGTGTGTGTGTGTGTGTGTGTGTGTGTGTGAGAGAGAGAGAGAGAGAGAGAGAGAGAGAGAGAGAGAGAGAGAGAGAGAGAGAGAGAGAGAGAGAGAGAGAGAGATCGTGGCAGTATAATGCCAAGCTATTATACAGTAGACTGAACCTGGACTTTGATGACTTGTGGAATTTTCCTGTTACTGTAATGTAGCTATGTTTAGGGACTGGGTGGGTAGGGTAGTTTGGGGTAGTCTGGGGCAGTTTGGGGTAGTTTGCATAGAAGAAGAATATATATATATATATATATATATACATATATATATATATATATATATATACATACATACATACATACATACATACATACATACATACATACATACATACATACATACATACATACATACATACATTGGATCGAAAGCTGACCTTCACAGGCTGACCGGGCGGTTCGTCCAAAGCCCCCCCCCCTCCCCAAAACCCTCCCAGCCTACGGGCCTGTGAATAAATCGCTCATTCTCCTACGGCCTCGGTATACGTGTCCTTTAGGAGCAGATTAGTTGTTCCCAATCGATCACGAGAAACAGACTGTGAAACAAGTTACCCAGAGTCTGGTAAGGAAAGCCAGGATTCGACGATTGCAACAGAATCAGACTCTGCATGATACAAAATCGAAGGTTCGGATATATTGGCATAGTTGAAACGTAAATTGCATTGACATTGGGCCGCATTAGCTAATCAACAAATTGCTGTTTATTGCACGTAATGCAGGAGATAAGGCTACACATGCAGCCAATTAGATGGCTGGCATATTTGACAAGATTAATTAAGCTAAATAGCCTAGAAGTTGCTACTGCAACAAGGTCTAATCAATAATTTCAGTTTGTGTAAACTGTGGGCTCAATGCACTCTTGATCACAACTGAAGAGTCAAGAACTTTAGACCCAAAAATCCTGACAGAGACACGAAAAAGTCAGCTTAGGCAACTGGTTTAATATATATATATATATATATATATATATATATATATATATATATATATATATATATATATATATATAAAGCGAGGCAAAAGCAATCCGCGCGAGCAGGCAGTTTCACGAGCATGCGCATAAATCTGGACTGTGCCACTTTAAGTTTTGTATTTGTGAACTAACCGTGTGTCCCAGACAGCAGCTGTGGCCATCGCTATTATTATGATTTAATTGCCTTAGCTTATTGCACTAAAATCAATTGCACTACAAGCTTAGCTAACAGCAAATACGCCAGTTTACGCAGTACCAAGTGATGTCACCATTTTGCATGCTCTTTATTAGCCTTAAAGTGTATACGTAAGTTGCTCATGGCCACACCTGCACCACTCCGAGCGTGAATCGCTTACTCTTCAGGTCTCCTGTAGGATTTCGTGGAGCCTCAAACTTCATAAACACGGGAAAGTGATCTGAAACTTCCATCCAATCACTAATGAAACTATACGACGGTTGGAAAGTAAGAATTTTGTCAGGAATAAGCAATTGCTTATTCTCAACCCATAATTCCGGGTGTATGACATCACAATACTGGAACCCTGGGACGTGTGTATTGCTACGAGCAGATTCCGGGCTAAAAATGTAATCCAGCGTTTTCTTACTCGGAATACGAGTGAACGTCCACGGTGACGGTGGCGAAAGAGACTTCCGGTGCTTACACATCCAATTGCGATCGCTGCGTAACACAATTTTAATTAATAAACAAATAGTCGATTAGTTAACGTTATTGCTCACTTACTTTTCCCACTGAAGCTTTATATTATCACAGTTAAAGTCTCCCATGATGTAAGCATCTTTCCAATTCTGAGGTCCTATAACTCTATTTGCTAGTTCAATATCCGTCGATTTGTTTCTGATGTACTCGATCAATCCATTTGTACGACTCACTATCGGTCTGAGGTTATCGCACTTGTTCAAAACGTGCACGTTAACAAGAGCCAACTACATACAAGAGACACTTGTTCTATGAAACTGTATTAAATCAGCGTGTCAAGTGCACAAACCTCGTCATTGTTCACGCTGAACACACAGCCATAGGCAGGTCGTTGGTTGCTATTCTGTTGCTGCACCAAATTGCCGTTTTGAACGTTAGTGCTAAAGTTTATTTCACTACACCCTTTCAGTTCTATGTCATCATTGTAACCAAAGCACAGTATGTCGCCACGCAGACGACGAGAGCAAGTCCAGTATTTTCCAAACGCTCTGTTCTGTAGTGACTTTTTCGTTTCCTGAACAGCCACAATACTGAAAAGAGACATCACCTTGTGTACGTGACGAGCAGTGGGCTTTCGTTCAACGGCAGTTTTTTTGCCACGTTCCATGTTCCAATAAACAAGTTGTCGCGTACTTTTACTCTGACAGGCAAATGATCGCTGAGTTGTATCGAGCGAAACCGTGGCTCGTTAACACGCAAACGATTCGAGTCGGATAACTGTACCTTTATTTTCCTCAAAACTTCGTCATTATACGTATTCCTAACATTGTGCGGTAGAGACCATCTAATATACCGGCTCCAAGATGAATACCCATTCTCATGATAGGGATACACATAATAGTGGGGCATGCGCAGAGTTTCGCTTACAAGTATCATGTCGAAGTGACTAGCAAGTGTGGTACGCCCGGCGTCAAGAAAACGGTACTCGACGCTAAAAAAGAAAAAAAAACAATAAGACGTCAGAAACGATACAACGTTTGCGTACATACAAGTACTGCACGGCATTCAGTTTAGCGTTCGCCTTTAGATTAAAATCTCCCGCAAGGATTTTGATTCTTGTCGAATCCTTGGTACGACGTTGAAAATCCTTAAATTGCTCATTTCTTCTTGCCTTGTCGCCACTAGTAAAATGAGCATTGTAAACGGTAAACTTCTCTTTCTGATGGAACTATTGAACCGCACAGGTAATTAGTTTAAAATACAACTTTATGGGATTATCTCTTTTTCTTACCCGAAACCTGCAAGAGTATGCATACGACTCGAAAAATTCACAGTCGGGTTTCTGCTTACCATTGTCATACAACTTCACTAACTCAACTTTCTTGATCTTGTAGACAAATGCAAACTGGTCGAAACTTGTCCATCTCAGATCATTATGGCCCTTTAGAAACTCTTTGATGACCTCGCTCTGATCGAACCCCCAAACTTCTTGTAAAGCAATTATGTCTGCTCTTGTTAAGATGTCCTTTACTACAACCAGAATTTTCTCCCAAAGAGGAACGTTAACGTTAAGCAAGGAAAGAGAGTCCATATTCCAAGATCCAACTAAACAATGCATTAAACTGATAAAAATCGAACAATTGCTTTTACACTATACAACTGCATGGCTTCTTACCTATTGTACCGTCAGGAATGACGTCATCTCGAGGAAATGATGGGTCAACTGACAATCCTATTTCATACAGATCTCTTACATTTTGCCAATTCCATCGATGGCCGCACACATAGTTGCGATTGTTACTCGTAGGCTCAACTGAGGAATCGCCAAAAAACCATGGTTGAGACCAACATCTAGCAAGTCTCGAGCTGAGAGAGACCAAAGATCTGACGTCATTTCCTCCGCGTTTACAAAATGATGCACCGTTTAGTTTCATTACATGACTTTTAATAGAGGTAGATTCTAGTTTAACACGTTTCAAGCATTCACCGAACGTAAACTCATCACCACCGAGAACGTTGACACTTGATGTTTCCGTTCTGAACACTAACCTCATTGGATAGCCAAGAGCTCGTTCCACAAACAGACGGTAATCCCCAACATCCGGATCCCCTAGCCAAGACAAAATAGGAAACTCTACGTAGCCAAAATCCACGTCGGGATGAAGTAAAGCAATCATAAAGGTTGTGTAATCCTTGCGCCAAGTTGAAATTACGGGAACATGATTTACACTATTATCTTTAGAAAAATAAAACCACATCTTGGAGACTGGATCTAATCGATTCTTGTAAAAATTATATAATGGGTTACATTCCGGAAAGACGGTAAGAACATGCCTGGGACCAACAAGAACGGCTTCACAACGAAGGGCCACAGAGTTTGAAGACGTTAAATGAACTAAGCGACCAAACACAATACCAGGCCACTCAGCGTCAGTAAACTTCACTTGTCGTTTAACTCGTTTGGGCGGCGCAGTAAATGTATGCAATGATTTGAGAGGTAACGAAGCTGCTGCTAGATCAAGATCAGAAACATTGGTTGCCATTTCTTTGTCAAGCGTGTCTGCTGCCTTTGCACCATGACTAACTATGATAAGAAGGTTGCACACAAAGGATATCACAATCATGTTGAAAAGATTTCTCTGCAAAAATTCAGAAACAAAATAATTAAGAATTACAACATACGTTTTAAAAATAAATTTATAATTATTTATGTCTGCTGTTTTTATTCTGCTTTCCTCAAGTACGTTTTCATCCATTCTTAGTTAACACACGCACACGCACACGCACACGCACGCACACGCACACGCACACGCACGCGCGCGCGCACACACACACACACACACACACACACACACAAACACACACACACACACACACACACACACACACACACACACACACACACACACACACACACACAAATACACAAACACACAACACACACACACACACACACACACACACACACACACACACACACACACACACACACACACACACACACACACACACACGCTCCGAACTGGACTTGTCATACGGGCACTGGACAAGACTAGCGCGAGAGAGTCTGGAAACGAGGCTACCAATTATTGGGCGACAGTCCTCAAAAGATTCGACACCCTTGCGCTTGAAAAATTCTGAAAATCTCTAGTCTTCCATGCACGTTCTTCGTATTAGGCCAATTGCTATCTCGACCAGTAGGTAGGTTGTGCAAATGCGTAAAGCTGTAAGTAGATCGTTAGTTGTCTCAATGGCATGCAAGCTTGCAGTCTACAGAGTTGAATGTCTCACCTTCACTCTATTCCCAGCCTGTTCAGCACACCGCGATCTTGCAAGAGCGCCAAGTCAAGATCAGCCGTCTCTGAAAGTTTTGGAATGCGGTAATGCCCCGTATACCTACCCCGTGTACCTCCTTATACATACAAATACATACCGGAAGTACAACAGCATGTGTCCGCGTTGGCCGAAAACCTTTGCAGAGATAGTTTTGTCACAGATTTGCAAACAAACATAAAAATGTTGGTCTTGTTTCGGTCTACTAGAGCAGTCAAGATTCACAAGCAGTCTTGACTGCTGATACAAGTTTTCTTTGTAACTTTATCTAATTAGGTATGAGTAGTATAAAAGTTTTATTTTTCACAAAGACAAAATAAAGCCATGCCTAGACGCATAGCATTGCCTAGTACTGACGTCACTGCTTACAGTACCATGACTTCCCAATGTCATGTTTGATCATATACTAGTAGTATACTGTCAGACTAAAGTCGTGACTGATTTTCTACCCTGCACACACAAACACACACACACACACACACACACACACACACACACACACACACACACACACACACACACACACACACATGCGCGCACTCACGCACGCACACACGCACACAAGCAACTGCCTTTCCGTAAAGCATCGGAATGACTGATCACTGTTTGATTGGTAAAGTAATCCTGATATCCCATATCCTGCAACAGAATAATTGTGCTTTCTTGAGTCTACGAAGTGAACTGAAGATCTCTCACTCCCTGCATGCGCATTTGTAGCTAGTAATTTGTAGCCAAGCCCACTGGTCGAACCACGAAGGCTGAAACCTTGTTTTCACCTTGGACTGTTTACTCTCTTTGAGGAAACGAGAAGAATCTTGATTGGTTGCATCTGTCAGGCAAGAGAAGACAAGTGAGCTTGCTTCAATACAAATGCCCGTATATCTACTTAGGTGTGACCGACTGGGACTCCGAGGCTAGATGTCGGCATACGGCTCCGGTTGTCGGCAAAGCCGTGTATACGACTCGCCAGACCCTTTAATCGAAAATGTACGCCAATCGGTTAGTGGTGGAGATCTATTTTTAATAGTGGGGTGGCCATGCATGGCCCATCCAGCCCACCCAGCCCTTCAGACAGAACCAAAATACATATTATTATTACATATTATATTATGAAAGGTGCAGTACTGTAGTCTGTACTTACTAGCAATTAACATGATTGCAAGATTAATTAAACTTTGTTAGTATATTTGAGCTTTGCATCTATCAGCAAAAGGTTGTTCCAATACTTTAAATTGTGGTACACGTCGTAGACATATTACGCGTGCGCAACTTACAATGAACGAGTAACTACAGTATATATTGCTGTAACTTGTGTACTAAATACACCAGAACGCGTAGCAGGAACGTTACTATAACAATTATCAAGTATCTGTGTTTCCCGAGACAGAAGTTGTGGCTGTGGCTATGCAATTATCTATAATAACACGCAAACAGCAAGTCAGGTCGTTAATTCCATGTCTATGTCGTCATTTTGCTCTTTAGCAGTAGTAACTATGTTGTAGGTGCTTGTGTCCACACCTGATTCACTCCAAGCTCTGATCGTTTGGTTTGCAGATCTCCTTGAGGATTTCTTGGCTCTTCAAACTTCATAAACACAGGAAAGTGATCTGAAACTTCGGTCCAATCACTAATGAAACTGTACGGCAGTGGGAACAACTTGTCAGGAATAAGTAGTTCGTCCCTTTCAACCCATAATTCCGGGTTTATGACATCACAATACCGGGATCCAGGGACGTGTGTATCGCTTTGAGCAGATTCCGGGCTAAAAATGTAATCCAGCGTTTTCTTACTCGGAATGCGAGTGAACGTCCAGGGTGACGGTGGTGAAAGAGACTTCTGGTGTTTGCACATCTTGTCTGGATTGCTGAAAAAGCACAAGTTTAAAATATACGAGATCTTAATCATTTATAATTAAAGTTAATAATTTATCGTGCGCTTACTAGTTCCATATATTCTTTATATCATCGCAGTTGAAGTCTCCCATTATGTAAGCATCTCTCCAATTCTTACGTCCTATTATTTTTCCGGATAGTTGGATGTCCGTCGTAGCTTGCCTGATGAAGTCGATCAATTCATTCGTGCGCCGTACTATCGGTTTGAGACCATCGCACTCGTTCAAAACATGCACGTTAACAAGAGCCAACTACATACAAGACATGCACGTTACGAAAACCTGTATACAATACATCCTCACGCACACAAACCTGCAAATGACCTACGTTGAACACACAGCCATAAGCAGATCGTTGGTTTCTATTCTCTTGCTGCACAAAAGCGATTTCACTACACCCCTTAAGGGTTATGCCATCATTGTAACCAAAGCACAGTATCTCGCCGCCACGCAAAGGGCGAGAGCACTTCCAATGTTTTCCGTACGCTATGCCATTCGGCGGCTCCCTCCTTTCTTCTTGAACAGCTACGATACTGAAAAGAGAGAGCACTCTTGCGTAAGTTGTGGGTAGATCAAACAGTAGATGGTTTGATGACAGTTTTCTAGCCACATTCCAAGTTCCAATGTACAAACCGTCACGTAACTCTACTCTCACAGGCAAATGATCGCTTAGCTCTATGGAGCGAAAGCGTGGCATCCTAGCGCGCAACGCAGATCTCTCGTTATCGTCATTTACCGCCCCCAAAACTTCTCGATTGTACCAATGTCTAACACTGTCTACAAATGGTATCCAAGGTTCATACCAACCTCCACCTTTGCGAGGAAACACATAATGATGAGGCATTCGCAGAGTTTCGCTGACAAGTATCATGTCAAAATGATTAGCAACTGTGGTAGACCCAGCCTCAAGGAAGCGGTATTGAACGCTATAGAGAAAACAAAAGCCAATAAAAGTCAGTATATATATATATATATATATATATATATATATATATATATATATATATATATATATATGAGCGGTTGCATGCATACATACAAGTACTGCACGGCATCAAGTTTATGTTCCGCCCCTTTAAGATTAAAGTCTCCTGCAACGATTTTTATTCTGGTCGATGAAGTCGTTGATTCTGTGTGATGCTGAAAGTCTATAAATTGCTCTGTTCTTTTCTTAGCGTCTCCACTGCTAAAGTGAGCACTGTAGACAGTAAACACCTCTGCTCGGTCAAACTATTCCAACACAGACAGTTCTGTGATAAACGTCATATTGATAAAATAATTGATCTCTAGTACACTGTACCCGAAATCTGCAAAAGTATGCATACATCTCGAGAGAATCACAATCAGCTTTCACTAGTGTAACTTTGTTCTTATTGTAGACAAACGCAAACTCCCCGTTGGATACAATTTTCAGCTCTTGACGCCGCTCCAGAAGACGTGTGATGGCTAAATTTTTATCCAATCCTCGAACCTCTTGTAAAGCAATAATATCTGCTTTTGTAAAGATGTCTTCTACTACATTCAGAAGTTTCTGCCAGAGAGGAACATTAGAGTTCAACATAGCAAGAGAGTTCATGTTCCAAGATGCAACTAAACAATACAAACATAAAAAGTAGAAACAGGCTTTAGCTCCAACTGTTTCGTACCTATCGTGCCGTCAGGAATAACGTTGTCTTGAGGAAATGATGAGGCAACTGACAACCCTATTTCGTACAAAGATTTCACATCATTCCAATCCCACCGAAAACCACACACGTAATTGCGGTTGTTCCTCACTGGCTCAAATGAAATATAGGAAGACATCTTAAACAACGATAACTGTGACCAAGAACAAGTAGAAATGGCAAGTCCCGAGTTGAGAGAAACCAGAGCTCTGACGTTTTTTCTTGCAATTTTACAAAATGATGCACCGTTCAGTGGCAACATTTCTCCTCTATCATTAGTAGGTGATTTGCGTTCCAGTTTGAGACAATTGTAACATTCACCAAATTCGAAGTTATTGTTAATAAAATTCATCGCTGCATTGTACACTATAATTTGATTTTGAGAAGCCCGTTCCACAAACAGATCATAATCACCGTAGTACGGCTTTCCTAGCCAAGATAAAATGGGGAACTCTACGTCGTGAAAATCAGAGTTTTCGCTCAATAGAGCAATCATAAAATATGTAAAAGTTTTTCGCCACATCGAAATTACACTAACACGCTTTTCAGCCCCATCTTTAGAGTACCTGAAGTCTACGCCTCCATTGCTCACCGGATGTTTATGATAATCACCATCTGATGGGTTACATTCTGGATAAACAGTGAGAGCATGTCTGGGACCAACAAGAACAGCTTCACAACGGAAGTCAGAAAAAGGGTCATTAGAAGATTTTGCCGGAAGTAAGAGACCAAATACAACACCAGCCCACTGAGGATCATCAGCTTTCACATCCCGTTGTGCTCGATTGAGTGCCGCTTCACCTAGATGTAAGGATTTGAGAGTTGCTGCTAGATTATGACCAGAAACATAGGTCGCCATTTTCAAGTTGAGCTTGTTTGCTGCCTCTCCATTATGACCAATAATAAGAAAGTCGCACACCAAAACTATCACAATCACGTTGACCGTCATTCTGAGAAAATTGAGATCTAAATAATTGCAAATTACAACATATATTTTTAAACTAGTTTATGCTGCTGTGACTTTTGCTCTCTTCTCTGACTACTATCACACACACACACACACACACACACACACACACACACACACACACACACACACACACACACACACACACACACACACACACACACGCACGCACGCACGCACGCACACACACACACACACACACACACACACACACACACACACACACAAAGCGTGCCACATGTGGTAAAACCCAACTACCGCTATGCGCTAACCATGCACTGACACATCATTCTGCAAGTCGCTTTCTGAACCACTGGTCCGACCTAACGTGCGCTAAAAGGCGTGGTCAACTACGTAATCTTAGGATACAATTTGCCAAGATGCCAAGAATCATTTTTCTGTCAAGAGTTATCGAGACATCATGTTTACACCCACGCTCACAGAACAAGAGTCAGATCCAAGACAGCGAGTACAAAACGTTCTATCATTACTTAGTTAACTAGACCAGCAGGAAATTTGCAAGTACACTGTCTAACTAGTGAACAAACGCTTGCAACGTACGGTTCACTGTCTACTAAAAAACTAGTAGTACAATTTCTGATCGTAGTCTGCATAGTTGACATGCCACAAACAGGTCACTTGCTTAACGAATTAAATTAATTAATTAGAGACGTCCGTTGCAAAGTCCACGCACGACCGACTTTGATTCGTGCAGACATGAAAAACTGTTGTGAACCTCTTGACTTCTAGGTTGCTTATTAAAAAGGATTGTGCGTATAGCTACAGGCCGTGCCGGGCTAATTTTCTTGAGACGCAGTGGACTTATAGCCGCTGGAGCGGGTAGAAAAATACTGCGCAGAATATGGCACAGTCTTACGTAGGCAGACCAAATCCGCGTAGGGGGAATAGAGCCGCGACGCGTGTGTGCATGGTCTGGGTAGGACCAAAGTCCGGCGGACCAAATCTGCTAGCGCACCGAATCCGCTAGTACACCTGTAATCTACATGTGTGGTCCATGGTGTGCAAATATGCAGTCTACAGAGTTGCCTGCCTCACCTTGGCTATATTCCCAGCTTGTCCAGCACGCCGCGACCTTGGAAGAGCGCCTACTAGTAGTCAAGATCAGTCTGCCTCTGAACCCTTGAGGAATTCGGTTTATGACCCGTATAAGAGTAGTCGCCCCAATTAAAGCGTGACCGCAGGACTGGCGTGACCATATGTTGGGCTTCCAAACAAATAGCGCGGTACTGCATCACAAAACTGTGTTACCCATGACCTAAGTACAATAAAATTTGTTATAGAGACATGTTGCTCAACTTGACAAGACTTCTAGCACTATCAACAAACAAAAGACAAACACTAGAGTACGTCTACAATTTTGACGCGCGATTAGTTACTATAGTCCCACGTTAACTTTGCAGCTTGCTCCTCGCTTTTTGATTTGCATGTCAAGATTTTTGCTTTCTTGAAATCGATAATTTGCTTTACACGATCGGAACATCACTAGAATTTTTAGTTGCTCGGTCTAGGGGTTAGGGCTAGGGTTCGTGGTAAAAGTAAGGAAT
The DNA here is from genome assembly GCF_963422355.1 of Corticium candelabrum. Taxonomy (NCBI): domain Eukaryota; kingdom Metazoa; phylum Porifera; class Homoscleromorpha; order Homosclerophorida; family Plakinidae; genus Corticium; species Corticium candelabrum. Next base: position 2,930,177 of record NC_085091.1, on the reverse strand, counting down.
TTTCCGGTAATACTGGTGATTAGCCAGCGAAAGAAGTTCTATGAGAATGATAGTGTAGTTGTCCATGAATCACGGACATTGCTGGTCTTGGTGGTTTGGAACTTAATTAACCAAAGAATTGGAAAGAGTATAAAAATATATATTGTACTCTACCTAGCAAATCCAAGGAGAGATACAAGAGAGCAATTGCACTGTCCTTTTGAATTTTCTGAGTGCTAGTATAGTCTGCCATTTGCTTTGTACTGTCAGTGCATCCTCTAGTAAGTGAACTGCTGGGAAGTGTACTACAAAACAACTTCATACATACCGGTAATAGTCTGTATGTATTAGTGCAAGGGAGATGAAACAGTTATCTAATTATTGTGTCTGGAAGTCAGACAGCGAGTAGTACGACTACCAGAAATGACGGTACAAGACATACCAACGGTAGTATGTGAGTGTAAAACTGCTACTGCCGATATTTGCACTTTTCGGGACGTTTTGCATCCCCAAACCGTATATCCTAGGGAATTTGGCATCCCTAATCCGTATTTCCTAGACAATATGGCATCTTCTAACCGTATAAATCGTGACAATTTCACATGCCTAAAATGTGACATTGTAATCCGTATATTTTATAGACTGCGTTTTTGTGCTAAATTTCTAACAAACTAATAAGTTAAAAATCGCGTGTTAGCTTTCTAATTACACTTGCGACTGAAAACGTCTATTTTAGTTAACTTCGTTAGCAAGTTACTCTATATCGTCTAGAGTATAACCACAGCGTTCTTACAAACAGTTGTTACAGCTCAATTTGTCACTTTGTTCTGGTAGATGTTGAAGACAACCAACGTGAAACCAGTCCTTACAATTTTGACTCCGCACGGTATCATCACACTCTTCAGGCATCAAACAGTTGCGGCAAATTTCTATGTAGGTATGGCGAAGTCTAGGAATGCGTTTAGCAGTTGTTTGATCGCATTGCGGAAAACCTGTCATTTCTTCTTCTGCAAGCATTTGGAGAGATGTTCCATCATTCGCGGTTGGTCGAATTTCAGGCTTGCTACATCATCTCCTAAAGCTAAATGTACAGCAAATGCAATAGCAAACACATCACAGTCAACATACAGGGGATGTCAAATTTCCTATGACACCGAACGTCAACGGCCATAAAACATTGATTCAATAATTAGAAACGACTCGTCGATCTGCTAGACGTGTTTTTCTTACTCAAAAACGCTACTATAACAACTACGTAAACCGGGTAGCTGCTCTAGAACCTTAGAATACCAACACAATAGTCGAGACTTCATATGCATTCAGCTTGTCTAGCTACAAATGGCTGTTTCTCAATCTTTGTTCTCTTCGAGAGCTGTCTGCATCATGCATAACCATGCGTACACGTACAAGTTTTTGTATGTGCAAAAGCAACGGTCTACGGTCTCACTTTAACAATATTGTCAGCCTCCATCTGCAGCACACTGTCATCTCGCAAAATGTTTAGTAAATAGCAGCAACCATTAGACCTTTGAGAAATATTGGTACCGTATATTATTCTAATACATTAACCAAAGAAACCGCTGTATAAAAACGTGCTGTTTTGCATGCTGTATACTATCTCAAAAAGCACGATGTTTGACACAAATCGCCACAAAGCATATATCTAAATTTGTGATTAACAGATGAACAAATTTGCAAGAAAATTTTTAGTCTATACTCTAGCTAACTTATTGTCGGATCGATCATGCAAAAAAATATTTTTAGTAATTAATTATTAAATTTCCTGAAGTTTGTATGCATATGATCTCATAATGTAAATTCAAGCAAGAAGTAGGAAATAACTATATGCTGATTAGTTAGATTTTAATACAGAAAGCAAGTGTATACGTACTATAATAGTATTATTGTCCTATATACTTATATATAACAATATATATATATATATATATATATATATATATATATATATATATATATATATATATTACAAGTTATAAAGCTACAGAGAAAAGAACGAGAAAAAAGCACTCATAGAGAGCCCAGAATAGTGCACGTATAGTGCACGTATATGGCATACAAACAAGCAACAATTTCGGTTTCATGGCTGGTCATGACTGCGATATGTCTACGTTTGTCGTACAAAAGTCTATCAATTATTTTCTTGAAAATGGAAACGAGATTGTATTTAGATGCTTTCTTGACTTATCGAAAGTGTATGATACAGTTAATCATGATCTATTGTTTATGAAGCTGATGGAACGGCATACCCCTACTTTTATCGTGAAATTCCTGAGGAACTGGTCTAAGAAACAAGACCTATATGTAAAATGGAACTCGTCAAAATCAGTGTCTTTCAAAGCATCTAATGGAGTTCGCCAAGGCAGTGTACTCTCTCCTGCTCTATTTAATGTTTACGTTGATGACCTTATTACTGGATCGGAACAATCGGGAGTAGGTGTTCGAATTAACGGGAGGTTTAGTGGTGGCATCGCATACGCGGATGATTTGTCGCTTCTGTCTACAAGCAGAGAGGGCATGCAGAGGTTATTGCAGATCTGCGAGAGCTTTGCAACAGACCACTGCCTGAAATTTAATATTCAGAAAAGTAAATCAATTAGTTTTAGAAAGAGGCGATTCATTTACTGTAAAGAGACAGCTTTCTCCATCAATGGAGAGAGTCTGCCTGAAGTACATGATGTCATTCATTTAGGTCATAAATTATCGACTGTTCCGAAAGAAACAACTGGTGCGGTGGAAGAGCGGTGTCGGAAACTCTACTCTTCATTATACTCAATTGTAGGGGCTGTCAAAGGTGTGGGTCGTAATCCTACAGTATGGACAACAATACTGTACTATGTATTGTTACCTGTATTGGGCTATGGATGCGAACTGTGGGATTTGGGAATGGGAAGTACCAAACGTTTACTACATCAAGCGTGGAGAAGAGGATATCGTAGAGGGCTAGGGATCTCAAACAGAACATCCTTGCGTGTAACTCTTGGAGAACCTATCAGGGAAGCTCCAGATCTATTGTGTGTTAGCCAGCTCTCTTTCTTATGGAGAGCAGTTCATTCTAGTAATGAATTAGTGAGCGGGTTCATTCTGAATACTCAAGGCAATCTGTGGCGATCGGTGGACAATGAGACAAGGACAAGAATCATGGTGTTGTCCTACATGAACTTTAAGAGCTGGATTAAACCTTAATTTATGTTTGTTTATTCTTCTACGTTTATTCTTCTATGACTATCTATTTTTACTTGTTAGTGTATGTATCTTGTCTGGCTTATAGCACTGTACCTTTAGTGGTATGAAACAAAATATATTGTCGTGCTCAACCAGATCAGTCTGGTTTGTAAAGTCTATTACAAGCACCGGAAGCAAACCCTGCTTCAGAAGTACTTAGACCATCACGGCTGTCTAGAAAGAAGACATGACTTTACGAAGGATCCGAGTAGATCTCAGAAGCACTGTTTTCTGTAAGTGCTGCAGGTTGTAATGACCTGGAATAATGTCCAGCCACCATGCAATACCTGCGTGCACTGTGCCCAAAGCTCCCAAGACCACCGGAACCACCAGTGTTCGACAATGCCACATGCGGCTTATCTCCACCCTCAAGTCGCTGTACTTCGCCAACTTCTCAGCATGTTTCTTGCCAATGTTGCCATCAGCAGGACAGCTGATATCAATAAGAAGACAAGTGTTTGTCTTCCTATTTCTGAGACAGATGTCTGGACGATTGGCTTTGATCCTCCTGGCAGTGGGGATGGTGGTATCCCACATCATAGTAATGTCATCCGTCTCCACAAGCCTATCAGGATGATGCCGGTACCATCTGCTCTCCACTGGAACCCCAAAATGGCGACAAACGTCCCAGTGAATGATGGATGCCACCTGATTGTGTCGATCAGTGTAGTCCGTCGGTACCAAAGCACTACAGCCTGCCACAATGTGGTCGACTGTTTCCAGGCCTACACTGCGCATGCGGCAAGTAGGACTAACATCACGATGTAGAATCTTGCGCTCATAGTACCGAGTCCGAAGAGCTTGGTCTTGAGCAGCAACAACCAGTCCCTCAGTTGCAGCAGGAAGATTCGCTGCCTTTAGCCATCCGTAGGTCTAAACTCATGATCCTCTTGCATCGACAGGTTTCCCACCAAGTGCAGCAGGCGCCATCCTGACTGAAGCCATGCAAGGTGACACATTGTCAAGCAAAGGCGTGACAACTGAGCTATCAGCTGATAGAGCAGAAACCACATCCAACGCCGACATCTGCACACCAAGACAAACATCAGTCGTAACAGATAACAAACCTAAAGCTGGATTTACAATATGGGAACGCTTGAGCGTCGCGTCGCGTGCGTCCGGTCACGTTGTCTTGCGTGGGAGTGGCACGTATTGCGTCCCACGCGTCGTACCATTCACAATACGATTTCAGCGCGCCGTAGACGTCGCTGCCTGAATTATTGAACTGACCACTCGCACTTCGATTTTCTACTAGCAGAACTCTGCTGGAACCCCCAGCTTGCTCAAAATCAATTTCTAGGCGTTCTCCCATGCACGCAGGTCTTTGTACGTCTCGCAGTTGATCATCCACAAGAAAGAAAAGCTCCCTACACAATCTATAGACCGCTCAACGTCGAGTACAGCGCCCAAATCAATAATCTTTGCCCACGGAAGCCACAAGTTCATCTAGCGTTGGCTGTGATTGGTCGAAATCAAGGTGCTACTTCCGACGCGACGTGTACAGCTTCCAGTTCGACGCTCAAATAGAACTTGGTTCTATTTGGACGCGTCGCGTCGCGAGCGTCGCGTCCGTCGAACGTCGCATCGCGTAGACCATTTACAATTTGAATTTGTACTACGCGACGTGACGCGACGCGACGCTCAAGCGTTTGCATATTGTAAATCCAGCTTAAGACGGGCTTTCCATCCTGTGCGGCCTCGCGTTTAATCTCCTCCAACTCTGATTCAGTCAGACTTCCAGCAGTTAAGAGATATCGCTTCTGGTCTGCCAAACGCTGCTCAGAGACGTCAGTCAGAGAAGGATTTCGTTCACACCACAGCTGATGCATGGGTTTTCTGAAAGCAGAGAACTTGCATGACAACAGCACGTAGTAATAACAAAACATCACTTCCCTATTCATTTGTCGCGTCCATTTCCTTCGTCTTGTTGCATTGCCGTTCCTGTTAGCCGAAACACAAGATTCGCTAGGAACGGTGGGCATCACGGTCAGTGGGTCTTTCGGCCATTTCAAATTTCAAATTTTCAAATTTTTAAATTTCAAATTTTCAAATTTTAATTTTTTAATTTTTTTAATTTCTAATTTCTAATTTTTTTACTTAACGTTTTTATTTTTTAAAATTTGCATTACATTTTCAAATTTTAATTTTTAAAAAATCAAAATTTCAAATTTTATTATTTCAAATTTGCAAATTTTTAGGTTCAGTATATTAGAAATTGCTTTGCCTGCGAGAAAGCGGACGTAGTTGTCTAGATGAACTGATGGCCGGATTTGAACTAACAGAAATTGAACGCTCATCCGTTCTTTCAAATAATTTGAGTACATCAGAAAAAGAAAATTGAAAGAGCGAGTAGCAGTGTACGCGGTAGGGAGTCCATTGGACGGCGTAGGGGTGCATTTCAACGCGTGCTGATACATTGATTCAATTAAACTAGGCGCGGTTTCTGCTAATCACATCAACACGTTTCCTGTACCGTGTTTCTGCACCTGTACGTACGGCGCTTCAGACAGTTACTAATTTTTAGTAACTCGAAGTGCATGGTCGCGTCATTACTGTAGATGTAGGAGTACGATTGGCCCAACTGCAAGTTGCACTTCATGTCTAGATTTTGTACATCACATGGAACACTACCCGATAGCGCAGATAGAACGTCTACAACCTCATGCTGTGTCTCTCCTGTGCCGTGAGAACAGAACCCACACTGACTACAAGTGAGAATTACGAGATCAAATAATAAAGGTGGACACGCAAGCAGTGCTCATGGCAGGAGGGCATAGGGAACGTACGTGTACACTCCTGCTGACACGTCCCTCCCCTCGACGGTACCGCGTCCAACTACTACATTTACGTATGTCGTACTGTACCGGCAGAATAACCGCCAATTCAATACCAACTAACTTTACACAAGCAACGTACTGCATGATCGCGTGAATTACGTTTGTACTGTATCGTAACCTTTCTACAGAGTCTCTAATTAGCTAAGAATGCAACAACACGCAGCTAGAGATCCTCTAGTATCGGTACCAACATCTGTTAGGGGTTTAGTTGAAGGACGCCCCCACACTACACATAGAACGCACGCACACACAATAAACAACGGATCCGAGTCAAAGACATCGTTTAGCGCTCGGTAGGGGTTGATCGGTAGAGCGTGCGTTGAAAGAATGCTGTCACATGTTCGGCAAGATCGCTAGCGTTACGAGGTCGTGGAGGGCACAATCACGTTGGTGGTCGATGGTGCTTTGGAAATACTCCTGGATCATGAGAGCTGGCAGCGCCGACTAACTAAATTTCCGGACAGCGAACAACTTGGGGATTCCCCAACTAATTAGCTGTAACCTATACCGCCGTGCAGCACGTACAGTATAGGCACATCGTATCAAATTGAGTCACGAATGGACGAGAGAGAAATTCAGGAAATGGTGAAGGCTGGGCTATCGCACTCAACCATAAGTTATATACTTCAAAGAAGACATCCTGGAGTCAAAGGTTTTTCTGAACGATCCGCTAGACGATTTTGTCATGAGCAAAACATTCATTAACGTTCTGCATTATCTGACTTTGACATGAGGATGGTAGCCCAGCCAGCTGTTAGAGAAGTAATATGTTCTCTATTTAATAAACCCGTATAAACAGATGGAGACTTTTGCCGTTATTACACGTATCTACATAGGTTGGTCCAGCGTACGGAAGAAAGATGATGAAAGGGTATCTTCAAGCAGGAGGACTTAGAGTTGGTGACAAACGCATTGGACGCATTCTAAGACAAGTTGCTCCTGGATGTCATGGAAAGAGGCAGCAACTAGGTCATCGGCAAATAAATCCTGTGCCTTACTACGCTCAATATCCTGGACACAAAATGCATGTAGATCAAAATGAGAAACTTGTTATGTATGGAACAACACACGTTCTTGCCATAGACGGTTACAGTGGTTTTATTCTTGGTCTAATTACTATGCCAGTCAAGAACAACCTTATAATTTATAATCAGCTTTTCAGACCTATACTTCAGCAGTTTGGGTTATGGGACCAGATTCGCGTTGACCATGGGAGAGAGTTCTATCTTCTTCTGTATGTGCAGGAACACCTAAGTTATCTAAGTCGAAATCAAATGAGAGCACCTCATGTGCAGTCTATGTCAAGAGAGGTACCTATGTATTGTACACTCATGCATGTTATTCTAGTTCTTACAGTCTGTAATGATATAACTCTTTTGCTTTCTGAAACAGAATCATCCTGCTGAAAGAATTTGGGTAGAAGTCAATCAAAGAGTAAATTACCCGATAAAACAAGCTCTCAATGCTCTAGTAGAGGTGGACCAGCTGAACATGAATGATCCTATTGTTAGATTTTGTTTGTCCTGGATAACAATGAGAGTGTGTCAAGTCGGAATTGAACGTTGCGTTCTTGCCTGGAATAATCATTTCATTCCAAGTATGAGATTTAGAATGTTGCGTATACACTGAGCTCGTTTGAAATCGTACTAATTGGTGTGGTATACATTAACTTTAAGAAAGGGTATTCCCAGGGACAGAATTCAGATGTCCATGGCTGTCAGACTTCAAGCACAAGACATCCCAACTGTAGATGATGCTGTTCGATCATTTGAAGGAGAGGGAGGAGTTCTAAATAGACTTTCTGAATTTGGTACGGACCGCATCAGATGCGACCATGTTCGCCAAGCGAGATTACAAGCCTTTACGTTGAGATTTAGTTTTGATAACATTTACTCAGAAACAGTCAACGGCCGTTGGCAGCAACTACATGACTCTTGGCGCTATTATCACCTTACAACTACCTTCTAATAGCATCTACAATATCATATACAATACGCCAATATGATGTAATACCATAATTTAGCCCGTGACTCAATTTGATACGATGTGCTGCACGGCGGTATAGGTTACAGCTAATTAGTTGGGGAATCCCCAAGTTGTTCGCTGTCCGGAAATTTAGTTAGTCGGCGCTGCCAGCTCTCATGATCCAGGAGTATTTCCAAAGCACCATCGACCACCAACGTGATTGTGCCCTCCACGACCTCGTAACGCTAGCGATCTTGCCGAACATGTGACAGCATTCTTTCAACGCACGCTCTACCGATCAACCCCTACCGAGCGCTAAACGATGTCTTTGACTCGGATCCGTTGTTTATTGTGTGTGCGTGCGTTCTATGTGTAGTGTGGGGGCGTCCTTCAACTAAACCCCTAACAGATGTTGGTACCGATACTAGAGGATCTCTAGCTGCGTGTTGTTGCATTCTTAGCTAATTAGAGACTCTGTAGAAAGGTTACGATACAGTACAAACGTAATTCACGCGATCATGCAGTACGTTGCTTGTGTAAAGTTAGTTGGTATTGAATTGGCGGTTATTCTGCCGGTACAGTACGACATACGTAAATGTAGTAGTTGGACGCGGTACCGTCGAGGGGAGGGACGTGTCAGCAGGAGTGTACACGTACGTTCCCTATGCCCTCCTGCCATGAGCACTGCTTGCGTGTCCACCTTTATTATTTGATCTCGTAATTCTCACTTGTAGTCAGTGTGGGTTCTGTTCTCACGGCACAGGAGAGACACAGCATGAGGTTGTAGACGTTCTATCTGCGCTATCGGGTAGTGTTCCATGTGATGTACAAAATCTAGACATGAAGTGCAACTTGCAGTTGGGCCAATCGTACTCCTACATCTACAGTAATGACGCGACCATGCACTTCGAGTTACTAAAAATTAGTAACTGTCTGAAGCGCCGTACGTACAGGTGCAGAAACACGGTACAGGAAACGTGTTGATGTGATTAGCAGAAACCGCGCCTAGTTTAATTGAATCAATGTATCAGCACGCGTTGGAATGCACCCCTACGCCGTCCAATGGACTCCCTACCGCGTACACTGCTACTCGCTCTTTCAATTTTCTTTTTCTGATGTACTCAAATTATTTGAAAGAACGGATGAGCGTTCAATTTCTGTTAGTTCAAATCCGGCCATCAGTTCATCTAGACAACTACGTCCGCTTTCTCGCAGGCAAAGCAATTTCTAATATACTGAACCTAAAAATTTGCAAATTTGAAATAATAAAATTTGAAATTTTGATTTTTTAAAAATTAAAATTTGAAAATGTAATGCAAATTTTAAAAAATAAAAACGTTATGTAAAAAAATTAGAAATTAGAAATTAAAAAATTAAGAGATTAAAATTTGAAAATTTGGAATTTAAAAATTTGAAAATTTGAAATTTGAAATGGCCGAAAGACCCACTGACCCGAAAGACCCACTGACCCATCACAGTAGTCTCGTCAGCGGGATTTGAAGCCAAATTCAAATCAGACGCCGCACAAGAGATAGTTCGACCAGTCGCCCTACGCCCAGAACTATTCCTGGTCTTCCGAACAGCTCCAGTGATTCCAGATGCCGACTTTTCGAGCCCTGTCCTGGTTTCCCGACAAGGAACGCGCTCCTCAGCTAGCTCTGAGACGAGCGATACAGCTAGACGTCCATCTTCCATCAATATCCGGGTTATTATTATTATTATATTATTACATTATTATTATTACCCTGACAAACCTTTGGGCGCATCTCATGGGGTCATCAGTAGAGTTTCCAACGACTAGCCAAACCATAGCAACAGAAACTGGAAGATGATCCAATAAAAGTGGACGTGTCTATAAAATGGGCGTGCTCCATGGAATCTAGCTCCCACTTATAGAGGTCACTCAGGGATGTCGTTGCTATGGAGATGGGGCCACATGTGGCCCCAGCCAACAAAAATGTGGCCCCAGGAGCAAAGCAACTGCTAATAATTAATATTTCTAATTATACAGTACTTTGAATTTTGTAAGTTATTAAACCATAGTTTTGTGCGAGAACTACTGTGAAATAGGCAAGTTGGCCCTTCTCCTGTATTCCTTAGCGCCGGATAGCGTTGAAGCTGAACGTGGATTTAGCTTGATGAATATAACAAAGAATTGTTCTCGCAATAGGCTTGGTCAACGTACGATAAACGCGATTATGGCGATAGCTTCAGACAGTAGAGGAATGGACACATTTCCTTTTGATAAGGTGCTGAATAATAATGTCCTTTAGTGATGCTTATTGTTGAAATAGAAAACTGATTACATTGCCATTGATATTAATTTGAATTGTCTTTAATATTGATATTAACAGTGGCACCGAAAACGCTATTGGGGCCACATTTTTGGCACCGGGCAAAAATTGGACCGGCATCCCTGTCACTCTAGGCCCCTAACAGTCGTGCAGAACTAAGGTATTGCCCTAAGACCAACACAGAGCAACCTGAACAGGAACATTCGTGACGCTTCTCCACGACTGTATATTCGCTGCTGACCACTTTATTCGTGTTTGGCGCATGACCATTGCTGCATTGTGTTGCATACAAGTTCAGGTATTGCGAGTTTGCGTCACGTTTCCATGTTCTGCTAGCTACACGCAATATGTAAAACTGAGACATGAGACGCTAAACGCATTTCTGGTACCACGGCAGCTTTTCAAGTATGCATGCATTGATTTTAATCTTGCGAATGCGCGTATTAGCCTAAAGGACTAAAAATTAGAGAATATGTGAACCAGCCCAAGACAACTAACTAACACACCAAATTAAAATAGAACATTTGAATGACTTTAAGAAACACCGTTCCCATTACTAAACTAAATTTTAATATTTGTCGTTGCAATTAATTAATTAATCTACCTGATTGACTAGATACATATTATGTAAATAGAACATCTGCCCGGTAAGTCCGTAAGTGCATCAAAACATGTCTATATACAAACCCATCTAACTGTCTAATCTAAGTACGCACATACTTCTTAGTTTCCACCGGACCTGCAGCAGTTGACCTTTTGACAAAGTTCCCGGCTGCTCAAACCTACAACATGTCCGCGATTTTGAGAGCCGTTGGAAGAGCTATAGCAGAAACAGACACGACAACTACCACTACCAGAGATGTCTCGACTCCTCGAGAGGATCCTCCAGACGACAACTCGGAGAGTATTAGACAATCGCAGACAACGGTAAGCTCTCATGAAAACTGTCTAACTCTACGAGCTGTCGTATCAAAGCTTTATGTTTTATTCTCAATGCTGAGACTACTAGTACTTACAATTGTAGTGCTGCCATGCATATGCATGCAGCAGTATACCTAGAGATGTAGTGTCTAGTCACAATGAGCTACGATTCTTTCCTGCAGTAAAAACAACCGCTAGAGGACTTGCAGCGTCACTAGTTGGAGTAACAGTGTTGGGATCGGAATTAGGAGAAAGCTGGTTTATTCACGGAACCTACTGCATGGTCAGACGTCTAGTCTAGTCGAGGAGGGCAGACTGACTCTATAGGTGCGTGCCACAAGTACGCTAACTGTATCGCCTTAGCTACACCCTGTAATTATGACTACTTGCGGTACGTAGTTGTTGTAGAGTTAGTCTAACCGGTATTGATACACACATGCACAAACACACACTCACACGCACGCACGCACGCACGCACACACACACACACACACACACACACACACACACACACTGTTACAGTTACTGTGACACACACGCACACCTGCACAACTGCTAACCTAAAAAATATCTTCTTTGAAGAGTTTTATCTTCAAAAACAATATATGTACCAACACTTAATTGATTAGCTCTAAATATGCTGTACTACCATGCACATCTACTGACATGGCAATACGTTCAATAGGCATCTCAGTAACTAGAACGTTGGTATCGTTTTTAGCTTCTTATCCTTTGCAAAAGTAGCATTGATATTAGAAAATGCCAGAACAAGGTTTACAAACTTTAAATTTGTAAAATCCAAATTGTATTGACTTTCTATAAATTACCAATAACTAATTAGCATAATTTTTAGTGTTGATGTGCAGAATAGCGTAATGGACACACTCTGTAGTAACTTGCTCACTACTCATAATAACCTAATGCCATTAGAGAATACCTAAAAACGCAATCTGTGTATCTACATGCAGGACGAAAATCATGATACGTGCAAGAAACTGGCTCAAATGGGTTTGGGAATGGGAGTCAGCTGCCTGCGGTTTCATCCAGAGTTACTGGACCAACAGATTGACCCTACACCGTCTCAAATTCTTCAACTGACGATGGGAAGCGGATACAATTCCTTCAAGACCGACGTTCGAGATTGGTACAAGCTACGCCGCGAGATGCGCGGAAGTCTCAGCACATCAACTGCTTCGCCCGTTCACTTAGACGTTACAATCAACGCGGAACGCAAGACGGAATCTCGAAGTTTGCATCGGCACGAAGGCCAGAAGATCCACACGAGAACAATCTATTTTGACGTTGGAAAGAGCAATACAACGTCCCTACTTGCGGTTATGTACGCATGCATGTTAACGGTGACTACGATATCATGGCGATGAGATCTGCTCCGTTATGTATAGGGTTGACGAGTATGATGGCAACTCTTCGCCGAGTCCGTCTCGTCTTGATAAGCTCATCAAGATCAGACAAGAAGAGGAAAACAGCTATTTGATACAATTTCCAGCCAAAAAGAGACATAAACTAATGGTTTCCATTTGCAAAGGTATAATACGCGACGAGAATCGCGGGGCCACTCATTTCATCTCTTCCGTAGAACTGGGAGCAAAAATTTACCGAACCAAAAAGGTCACAATTTCTCACGCGACAGCCAAGTTTTTGATGAAAGCAGGGTTACAGGCTTCTAATGCTGCTGGACTAGACGTTGCCTTTAAAGACGAACATTTGGCTCTTGCTTCTAATTACGAAAGTCGCATCTTTGCTACAGTAGATCCCAGAGTGAAAATGGACGGGACAAAGACGGTAGTAAGTGCAGAACATGAGAGAGTCATTGGGTATGATGTGCGACCCGTGTGGGTACTGGTAAGTGATCCAGACTGGCAGAGAGCAATGAAAGAGGCGTCCTTGCAGTATGTGAAAGAAGAGCTTGATCACTCACCCCCGGTGATTGCTTCAGGTAACTACTTTAATACATTAATTAAATTTTTATATAAAAAAAATTAAAGACATAGTGTTGGATACGTCTACTGCGGAATGTCTGCGGTGTTTGTGTTTGTGTCAAGATTTCATTTTCGTTTGGTTTGTTTTTAACATTTGTACCGATGGAGCAGTCTACTCGCATTATTAATTGGTTTGTGTAGAATGTTTGTCCGATTTATCTTTTCTTCTGTTCCTCTATTAGCGTTTGCGTGGGTGTACACGCACGTACGCACGCACACACACACAATTTGCGACGTTTTGTCAAATCTCTCGTAGGTGGACCATTTACGATCAATGCTGGGAGCTACCGTTTGAGACGCACTAGAACACGGCAGCTTCAAACTCAACGGAACAAGAAAATTGATGAAATCCTGGATTATGGCGACATCGACAGCGTGACAGTAAAAGCAGCTGACAAGAGCACCATCGAAACGGCTAACGTTACATACGAATTTTTTATTGAGGTTCCGCGTTACAACTGCTCAGAATTGTTTATCAACGACTCTGATGACGAAAGCGATCCTATGGACGATCCAGACTTTGGATTTTACATCTACTGTAAGGTAAACGGCGTCAAGCTATTTTTGTGCTCAGACGTGAAAGACGAGAGCAAAATTTGTCTCGTCACCAGCGTTCCGCATCCCAACGCTTACGCTCGATTCTACGTGGAGTTTCCTAGTACGCGCCGTCTCGCTCCCATTTCTCGTTGGGCAAAGGATTCATTGCATCTGTTGAGAAAGACTGCCTATTTGAGGCGTCGTCTGTATCTTATTATTGATACAGAGACTCGAGAGTTGTCGTTTGTCTCTGGAAGCGCACTTCTTAGTAATCAGAGAGCAATGTGTCAGTTTGCTGTAGAAAATATGCTCATAAAACCAGACAGTGACGAGGAAAGTTTCGAGACTTTGGTGTAAATAGTCTGGTTTAGCTAGTCTTAATTCTTTTTTTGTGTTAATTCACTCTTTAGCAATTTTTGTGTCTTTGTCTTGATAATAATGCAATATAAGATAAGTACGAATGACTATGTCTTTGTATGTTGGCATTTCAAGGCTATCACGGGTGTGTTCGGCATTTGTATGGAATTAATGAGCTTCAAATCTCTACAAAAGTTGCAGGAAAGATAGTTGAGGTCTTACTGAGGTCCGATATCTAAACCAGTAAATAGGTTCTTAAGATGTTGTCACAAATAATTAGTCTTGCTCGCTCTTTCTACTATCATAACAAGACATTTACTGCTCCAATGATACAATAGACAATTTAATTGAAACCCTTGTAATGGTTTTGCCATTTGAATAAGTAGTATAATTTTATGTAATAAGAGTTTTAGTGTTATGCGCGTTTGTCTTGATGTGAGGTCTCAATGATCATTATATCTTTTGTTGCGGTATCGATACCGTTGGCGCGCGGTATCAGTTTGTCGACATGTCTGCGCAGGTCAGGATATCGAGGCTATTAGTACAACACAGCTCATGGCAGGAGCAAGTAGTTTATGTGTCAGGTAACGTCTCAAATTTTTAGTTCTTGTAACGTTAGTCTAATCCTTGAACTTGCACTACGGTATAACCATGCAATCTAAATCAAGCGCTGTTGTTACGTCTTAGCAATGTTGATTTAGTGCAATATCGACTGTAGCTCACGCTAGTAAAATTGCTCTAGTGGTACTTAGAAATATAAGGCGTTATCTGTTTGCACTAAAACGACCAACGTGGGCGATTATGAATAACCCTTTCCCATTTTATGTCATTTAATAATTAAATAATTAATTAAACGATAATGGTTAATTTAGTTGGTACAGTACCTACATCTCTGCGTCGACTGCACGTACAGTAAGCACTGGCTATATTATTTGTATACAGTGACACCGCAGACATGTGTAACGGCGCCTTATCTAACTGCCATTAGCTCATAATAACATCCTAATCATCATAGTACATGTACCAGTGCCGACCAGATCGATGAGGTGGGTCAAGCATCTTTATGTACCGTTGACACATGCCTTCACTATTGATAATCGCTAATCTAGTTTACATACGGCAACCATACAATAATACCCACCTCGGTTTATGTATGTGGAAATCAAGTTTGGATTAGCGATTCCTTGCACACTTGTTGACGTTCAGGTAGAGAATCAGCGCTAACTTTATTGTGTTGAGATGACATGGGGATTATATAGTTAGTTAGGTAGCGTTGGGTTTGATGTGCTAGTATCGTTTGCAAGCGCTCACTACAAACTGACGGTCGACCCTGAGATGTACAAATACATGTTCACAAGGTATGAGCAGCAGCTGATGTCGGCCTGCGCAGTATGTTGCACATATTCACAAAGACGAAAGAACTGCGGGCAATAGGACTGTGCGTTTTGGGTGCTTTCGAGAGTATTGAGGCTTCCCAGTTTGTCAGCAAAATGCTAGAAAGCTATAAATTACAATTGTCTGGGTATATGCACCAACAACCACTTATGTAACAACCACTTACATAAATTTTCTGTTAGTTTAGAAGACAGAGAACTGAAAATTAATTATATGATAATATAAACATCATATATTACCATCCATTTAATTTATGATGATGTGGCTGTTGTGTTTTAGTTAATTACCTAGACTTGATTTGTAACCTGAATCACTATTAGACTGCTTGAGGCTTTAAGATCATCTTGCAAAAGTTTGTGTAATCATATAATGCCAATTGATCAAATAGCATGAAAGTTGGCACTACAGCTCGCTGTTTACCTAAAATATCAATTTTACTGTAGTTTCTATTGTCACACAACTTATGTCTTGCTTCCCCAATTTTGAAAGCCCAGTGATGTCATTATAATAATTGATCAATGTACATAAATAAAAGACCATATAGACAGTCCTGTTGTGTAATACAGCCTCGACATCCAAACATGCTCGGACTACAGTACCAGTATTGTTATCGGCTACGGTGACCGGTATCGGTATTGGCTAAGGTCACCGGTACATAGTATCGGCTAGAGTCACCGTTACCGGTATTAGCTAGGGTCACGGGTATCGGTATCAGGTAGGGTTAACGGTACCGGTATCAGCTAAGGTCACCGGTATCGGTATCGGCTAGAGTCACCCATATCGGTATCGGCTAGGGTCACCGGTATCGGTATCAGCTATGGTCAACGGAAGCGGCTAGGGTCACTGGTATCGGTATATAAGACAAAAATACTGCGCAGAATATTAGACCAAAACGTAGCTAGACCAAATCCGCGTAGGGGGACTAAAGCCGCGATGCGTGTGTGCATGGTCTGGGTAAAACCACAGTCTGGCGGACCAAATCTGCTAGCACGCAAAATTTGCTAGTACACCTGTAATCTACATGTGTTGTCCATGGTTTGCAAATATGCAGTCTACAGAGTTGACTCCCTCACCTCGACTATATTCCCAGCTTGTACAGCACGCCGTAAGTGCCTGCTAGTAGTCAAGATCAGTCTGCCTCTGAACCCTTGAGGAATGCGGTTTATGACTCGTATAAGAGTAGTCACCCCAATTAAAGCGTGACCGCAGGACTGGCGTGACCATATGTTGGGCTTCTAGACAAATCACGCTGTATCACAAAACTGTGTTACCCATGACTTAAAATATAATGTATTATAGAGAGATGTTGCTGAACTTGAAAAGACTTCTAGCAATATCAACAAGCAAAAGACAAACACTAGTTCACGAGGTAGAGTACGTCTACGATTTGACGCGCGATTAGTTGCTATCCCACGTCAACTTTGCAGCTTGCTCCTCGCTTCTTGATTTGCACGTCAAGATTAATATTTTTGAAATTGATAATTTGCTTTACACGATCAAAAAATAACTAGAAATTTAGTTTCTCGGTTTATGGGTTAGGATTAGGGTTGTGGTAAAGCAGGTTTTTTCGGGTAATACCGGTGATTAGCCACCGATAGAAGTTCTATGAGAATGATAATGTAGTTGTCCATGAATCATAGACATTACTGGTCTTGGTGGTTTGGAACTTAATTAACCAAAGAATTGGGGAGAGTATAATAATATACATTGTACTCTACCTAGCAGATCCAAAGCAGATGCAAGAGAACAATTGCACCGTCCTTTTGAATTTCCTGAGTGCTAGTATAGTCTACTATTTGCTTTGTACTGTCACTGCGTCCTCTATAGGTCAACTGCTGAGAAATGTACTACAAAACAAATTCATACATACCGGTAATAACCTGTATGTATTAATGCAAGCGAGATGAAACAGTTAATTAATTATTGTGTCTGAAAGTTCGACAGTAAGTAGTACGACTACCAGAAATTACGGTACAAAACATACCAACGGTAGTATGTGCGTGTAAAACTTCTACTGTCGACATTTGCACTATTTTGTTTAATAATTTCTTCTTATCTCTAGCTGTCATCGATATTTGCTCAACAGTAAAATCAAAAATGGATGCATTAGTGCTGGTGTTGGACGCGTGATAGTTTTAGATCAGGACCTGCCGTTGTAGCAAAGTCTGAAGTCTCAGTTTCCCTTCGTCTGTCACTTGTTGGGCACAAAACTGATTTCATGGTCAAACTGTGTAAAGTCTGAGTTAGAGTGAAAACATTAATTCAATAATTAGAAACGGCTCGTCGATTGCTAAACGTGTTTTCCTTACTCAAAAGCGCCACTATAACAACTGCGTAAACCGGATAGCTGCTCTAGGATCTTAGAATACCGACACAGCAGTCAAAGCTTCATGCAAATTGCCTATCTACAAAGAGCTGGGCTGTTTCTTAATCTTTGTTCTCTTCGAGAGCTGTCTGTATCATGGATGACCTTCGTCTGTGCAAAAGCAACGGTGTACAGTCTCACCTTAACAATATTGGCAGCCTCGAGATCTGCAGCACACTGTCGTCTCGAAAATGGCTTAATAACTAGCAGCAACCATTAGACTTTTGAGAAATATTGGTAGTGTACCGTACAACGTTCAAATACAATAACTAAAAGAACCATTGTGTAAAAACGTGCGGTTTCGCATGCTGTATACTATCCCAAAAAGGACGATCTTCGATACAAATCGCCACAAAGCATGTATCTAAATTCATTCGTGATTAACGGATCAACAAATTTTGCAAGACAATTTTTAGTCTATACTCTAGCTAACTGATTGTCGGATCGATCGTATAAAATAATTTTTTTGTAATTAATTATTAAATTTCCCGAAGTTTGTATGCATATGATCTCATTACGTAAATTCAAGCAAGAAGTATGAAAACAACTATATGCAGCTTAGTTAGATTTTAATACGGAAAGCAAGTTCAAATGTAAACGTATTATACTAGTATTATATATATATTACACGTTATAAAGCCACAAAGAAAAGAACGAGAAAAAAGCACTCATAGAGAGCTCAGAATAGTGCACGTATAGTGCACGTATATATGACCCTGACAAACCTAGGGGTCCCTCTCATGGGGTCATCAGTAGGGTTTCCAACGACTAGCCAAACCATAGCAACAGAAACTGGAAAATAAACACAATAAAGTGAGCATGTCTATAAATATGGGCGTGCTCCGAGGCATCTAGCACCATTTTAGAGGTCACTCTAGGCCCCTGACAGTTGTGTAGGACTAAGATAATGCCCTAGGGCCAACACAGAGCAACCTAGACAAGAACATTCGTGAAGGTCCCCACGATTGTATTCGCTGCTGACCACGAATCTAGGCGTTATCCGTGTCTAGTGCATGACCATTGTTCGAGCAACTAGTTATAGCTGCATTGTGTTGCATGCAAGTTCAGCTATTGGGAGTTTGCGTCCCGTTTCCATGTTTTGCTAGATATACGCAGTATTTGAAACTCGAACATGACACGCAAAACGCATTTCTGGTTCCACGGCAGCTTTTTAGAGTATGCATGCATTGATTTTAACCTTACGAATGCGCGTACTAAAGGAATAAAAATTAGAGAAATATGTGAACCAGCACAAGACAACTAAAACTAACATACCAAATTAAAATAAAACATTTAAATGACTTTAAGACACAGGCACCGTTCTCATTACTAAAATAAATTTTAATTTTTGCCGTTGCAGTTAATTAATCTACTTGATTGACTAGAGCAATGATTGACATATTATATAAATAGAACATGTGCGCGGTAAGTCCGTAAGGGTATCAAACATGTCTCCAAACCCGTCTAACTGTCTAATCTAAGTACGCACATGTTTGTTACTTTCCACCGGACTTGTTGGCCTTTGACAAAGTTCCCGGCTGCTCGAACCTACAACATGTCTGCGATTTTGAGAGCCGTTGGAAGAGCTATAGCAGAAACAGACACGACAACTACCACTACCAGAGATGTCTCGACTCCTCGAGAGGATCCTCCAGACGACAACTCGGAGAGTATTAGACAATCGCAGAAAAAGGTAAGCTCTCATGAAAACTGTCTAACTCTACGAGCTGCCTCATCAAAGCTTCATGTTTTATGCTCAATGCTGAGACTACTAGTACTTACAATTGTAGTGCTGTCATGCATATGGATGCAGCAGTATACCTAGAGATGTAGTGTCTAGACACAATGAGCTACAATTCTTTCCTGTAGTAAAAACAACCTCTAGAGGACTTGCAGCGTCAATATTTGGAGTAACAGTGTGTAGATGGGATCGGAATTAGGACAGAGCTGGTTCATTTCACGGAACCTACTCCATGGTTAAAATCTAGTCTGGTCTAGAAGGGCAGACAGACTCTAGAGGTGCGTGCCACAAATACGCTAACTATGTTGCCTTAGATCCTGTAATTATGACTACTTGCGGTACGTAGTTGTTGTAGAGCTAGTTTAGCCGGTATTGATACTCACATGCACACACACAGACACACACAGACACCACACAGACACACACACACACACACACACACACACACACACACACACACACACACACACACACACACACACACACACACACACACACACACTGTTGCAGTTACTGTGACACACACGCACACCTGCACACCTGCACAACTGCTAACCTAAAAGATATTTTCTTTGAAGAATTTATCTTCACAAACAATGGATGTACCAACACTTAATTAGCTCTAGATATGCTGTACTACCATGCACATCTACTGATATGGCAATATGTTCAATAGGCATCTCAGTAACTAGAACGTTGGTGTCGTTTTAAGTTTCTTCTCCTTGGCAAAAAACGCATCAATATTAGAAAATGCCAGAACAAAATTTACAAACTTTAAATTTGTAAAATCCAAATTATATTGACTTTATATAAATTACCAATAACTAATTAGCATAATTTTTAGTGTTGATGTGCAAGATAGCGTAATGAACACACTCTGCAGTAACTTGCTTATTAGTTATAATAACCTGATGCCATCACAGAACACCTGAAAACGCGATCTATGTCTCTACATGCAGGATGACAATTATGACACGTGCAAGAAACTGGCTCAAATGGGTTTGGGAATGGGAGTCAGCTGCCTGCGGTTTCATCCAGAGTTACTGGACCAACAGATTGACCCTACACCGTCTCGACTTCTTCAACTGACGATGGGAAGCGGATACAATTCCTTCAAGACCGACGTTCGAGATTGGTACAAGGTACGCCGCGAGATGCACGGAAGTCTCAGCACATCAACTGCTTCGCCCGTTCACTTAGACGTTACAATCAACGCGGAGCGCAAGACGGAATCTCGAAGTTTGCATCGGCACGAAGGCCAGAAGGTCCACACAAGAACGATCTATTTTGACGTTGGAAGGAGCGATACGACGTCCCTACTTGCGGTTATGTACGCATGCATGTTAACGGTGACTAGGATATCATGGCGATGAGATCTGCTCCGTTATGTATAGGGCTGACGACGTTGATGGCAACTCTTCGCCGAGTCCGTCTCGTCTTGATGCGCTCATCAGAATCAGACAAGAAGAAAACAAGAGAAATTTGAGACATTATTCGGCCAAAAAGAGACATAAACTAATGATTGCCATTTGCAAAAGTATAATACGCGACGAGAACCGCGGGGCCACTCATTTCATCTCTTCCGTAGAACTGGGAGCAAAAATTTACCGAACCAAAAAGGTCACGATTTCTCACGCGACAGCCAAGTTTTTGATGAAAGCAGGGTTACAGGCTTCGAATGCTGCTGGACTAGATGTTGCCTTTAAGGACGAACATTTGGCTCTTGCTTCTAATTACGAAAGTCGCATGTTTGCTACAGTAGATCCCAGAGTGAAAATGGACGGGGCAAAGACGGTAGTAAGTGCAGAACATGAGAGAGTCATTGCGTATGATGTGCGACCCGTGTGGGTACTGGTAAGTGATCCAGACTGGCAGAGAGCAATGAAAGAGGCGTCCTTGCAGTATGTGAAAGAAGAGCTTGATCACTCACGCCCGGTGATTGCTTCAGGTAAACCCTTCAATACATTAATTAAATTTTGTATAACAAAGTTAAATATAGTGTTGGATATGTCTATTGTGGAATGTCCGTAGTGTTTCTGTTTGTGTCGAGATTTTATTTTTGTTTAGTTTGTTTTTAATATTTTTATTGATAGAGCTGTCTACTCGCATTTCCATTAATTGGTTTGTGTAGAATGTTTGTCCGATTTATCGTTTCTTTTGTTCTTCTATTAGCATTTGTGTAGGTGTACACGCACACGCACACACACACACACACACACACACACACACACACACACACACACACACACACACACACACACACACACACACACACACACAATTTGCGACTCTTTGTCGAATCTCTCGTAGGTGGACCATTTATGATCGAAGCTGGAAGCTACCGTTTGAGACGCACTAGAACACGGCAGCTTCAAACTCAACGGAACAAGAAAATCCATGAAATCCTGGATTATGGCGACATCGACAGCGTGAGAGTAAAAGCAGCTGACAAGAGCACCATCGAAACGGCTAACGTTACATACGAATTTTTTATTGAGGTTCCGCGTTACAACTGCTCAGAATTGTTTATCAACGACTCTGATGACGATAGCGATCCTATGGACGATCCAGACTTTGGATTTTACATCTACTGTAAGGTAAACGGCGTCAAGCTATTTTTGTGCTCAGACGTGAAAGACGAGAGCAAAATTTGTCTCGTCACCAGCGTTCCGCATCCCAACGCTTACGCTCGATTCTACGTGGAGTTTCCTAGTACGCGCCGTCTCGCTCCCGTTTCTCGTTGGGCAAAGGATTCATTGCATCTGTTGAGAAAGACTGCCTATTTGAGACGTCGTCAGTATCTTATTATTGATACAGAGACTCGAGAGTTGTCGTTTGTCTCTGGAAGCGCACTTCTTAGTAATCAGAGAGCAATGTGTCAGTTTGCTGTAGAAAATATGCTCATGAAACCAGACAGCGACGAAGAAATTATCGAGACTTCGTTGTAAGTAGAATTTATTGGTATCATGCACTTGCTGTAGGAGGCCACATCAATTACGATTTGTTTGACAGCTTTAGCTAGTCTTAATCCTTTTTGTGTTAATTCACTCTTTAGCAAATTTTTGTGTCTTTGTCTTGATAACAATGCAATATAAGATAAGTACAAATGACTATGTCTTTGTATGTTGACATTTCAAGGCTATCACGGGTGTGTTCGGCATTTTTATGCAATTAATGCGCTTCAAATCTCTACAAAAGCTGCAGGAAAGATAGTTGAGGTCTTACTGAGGTCCGATATCTAAAACCAGTCAATAGGTTTTTAATTAAAATATTGTCACAAATAATTAGTCTTGTTCGCTCTTTGTACTGTCATAACAAGACATCTACTGCTGCAATGATAAAATAGACAATTAATAAAAATCTTGTAATGGTTTTATCATTTAGATAAGTAGTATGATTTTATATAATAAGAGTTTTAGTGTTATGCTAGTTTGTCTTGATATGACGTCTCGATGATCATTATATCTTTTGTTGCGGTACCGATACCAGTGACGAGCGGTATCAGTCAGTCGATATGTCCGCGCAGGTCTGGATATCGAGGCTATTAGTTCAACCAGAGCCATATAGGGCTCTGGTTACAACTGAAAGTTCATGGCAAGAGCAACTAGTGCATGTGTCAGGTAACGTCTCAAATTTTCAGTTCTCGTAACATTGGTCTAATCCTTGAACTTGCACTACGGTACCATGCAGTCCAGCTCAAGTGCTGTTGTGTACGTCGAAGCAATGTTGATTTAGTGTAATATCGACTGTAGCTTTCGCTACTACAATTGCTCTAGTGGTGCTTACGAATTCAAGGCGTTATCTGTTTGCACTAAAACAACAAACAAGGGCGATGATGAATAACCCTTTCGCTATTTATGTCATTATTACTCGAGGCCCGGATTTCCGGGTGGAGAGTATAGTAGTCGTTCGACGACCGTACGACCCAACGACCCATCGACCGTATATATAGTTGGTTATCGGAGATGCAAATGAGGCTATTCCGACCAATAGACGAGAAGTGGTGTCATTACCGACCAATAGACGAACGTGATGTCATCATGAGGCTCCACCTCGCCTTGTTTGGTAGCTGCTAACGAGAATTCGGCCATCGGGCGTCCGTCCTGTACATGGTGTTTAGTCCTTTGCTTTCAGAGTTTAGCACATACATTTGTACGTGTATGTTTCCCCAACAACAACTAGGGCGAGGTGTGTAGCTGTACCTGACTTGTAACATTTTGCTTGCTCCACAGTGTTTCTGCATAGTGGTTCTGCAGTCTGCCAGCTTGAATTTTGGGTGTGCGTGGCTGAGCGGCCGTGGTGTTGTTGCAACGATCACTAGTGTCGTCTTCAACAGAAATTTGGCGTTTGACGGGAATTTGCGAAGGAGAACGTGCATTGTCCATGACAGCGTCTGTTTGTGGGACAAAGCGGCTTGGCCGACCTGTAAGTACGCTAGTGCCTCTCTATTCATTTCTGTTTTACGGTATCCAAAGTCAGAGCGAACAGACGCCTAGCTAATCTACATGTGCACGTGCATGTTTTGTTTTGGCTCTGGAGTCGCCTCATTACAACAGTAGGGGACGTCTAGCTAGAGAAGCCGCACAAACGACAAGATGCCTAGAGAAGCTGCACAAAGAACGGGACTTTTACATTCTTGTGTACTGGAAAATCGGTGGTGAGCTGCTTGTTTGGTCTCCATTTGTAACCTAGGTTTCCCACCAACAAACAGAACAATGATCACGCCCATTACTTCATCACGTAAGGCGAAGATTGCCAGCCGGGGTCGCAGCGATTTGCCCTGCTAGCGATTTGCCCTGCTTGGTGTAAAACTGCGCATGCGCATAGATAAGCAGGGCAAATCGCTGTACTAATCACAGCGATTTACTCTGTTTCAGCGATTTGCCCTGGACTACGCGGCAAGCTACGCAGGCGCAGGCATCGCAGGGTAGATCGCTGCAGTGTAATCGCAGCGATTTGCTCTGTTTTAGCGATTTGCCCTGATGACTGATTTGTTGTACACAGTTTTTGCTCGTCTCGGAAAGGTAAGGAGCTGATCATTTTCTTGCTGTGATTGCCTTGCAATAGACTGACGTATAATTAGGGTGGAGTATACGAGTATCATCTCTACCTCTAGACGTCCAAACTCCTCATATTGCAAACTAAGGTATGATACATCTGTTTCTAGATAGTACATGTGTATTTGTGGACACTCATTCACATTCACACACACACACACACACACACACACACACACACACACACACACGCACACACACACACACACACACACACACACACACACACACGCACACACACGCATGACTTAGATAGCTGAGCATTGTGAACCTTTCAATCTGGTTGGCTAAGGCAATTAAAGCAGATGGGGTAGTTGTGTGTGTGTGTGTGTGTGTGTGTGTGTGTGTGTGCAGGGGTGTCGCGTAATAGGGGCTAGAGGGGGCTGAAGCTCCACCACTTTTGGGGGGCATTTTCCTTTTTTCAATATCAAAGACCAGAGCCGAAGTCTCAGCAGCAAGTCAGCCCTACCACTTTATGTGCCCACGCGATGCCTCTGGTGTGTGTGTGTGTGTGTGTGTGTGTGTGTGTGTGTGTGTGTGCAGGGTTCAAAAAATGTGTTTGAATCTGGTCGCCAGTTTGGCCACGTAGAGGAACGGTTAGTCACCAAATTTTCACTACCTTCTAGGTCAGGAATTCCAGAAGTAAACAAGTCATTAATATTACTGTTGAGACCTTTTCCCAGATTATCATGTTTGACATTAAATTAAGACCTAACTAGGAATTTGCAGTAACGTTGGATGAACATTGTAGATAGCAAGTAAACACATCAATCTACAGTATTATGCTAGGGATTCTTTCTATGTAATACTATGAGTATTCGTATTTTATCCTAACTTTCAACTAATTGTATAGCTACAACCAAACAAAAATGTGGTTTGTTATCACATCAACATCTGGGAAATCCATCCAATAAGACATGAGCATTCTTTAGTTGAGTAGATAAGAGCGTTTCTTCTCTTATGACTCAGTGCCACTATTGTTGTTGAGAACAGTACATCCGGCTACTGCATGTAACCCCACCGGTCCTATGGCTAGCTGTGCTAATCTCTGGAACACAAGCGATAAACTTTTGTTATTGTAGCGCTTCACTAGCATGGCATCATTCAACATCTAGATTTCAGAACTGGACATGCAGAAACTTTTGTCTGAACGGACATTCCTAATAGCACTAGGAGATGTACGAGCTCCTGGACGTATCTGGTATTTTTTCTGATAGAGAGACACTCAGGCAGCATGCGGTGAGAAAAGCTGTTTGTTTTGCCACTTCCGACGCCCGCCACTTGCAAAGATCTACGTAATAGTTTTCATTTGAAATAATTCAAGATTGTCAGCTAGATTCTGTGTTTCTTTGAACAGCGTAGAAAGGAATCTAAAGAAGCAGTTGCCGTCACCTTCAACTGTAATTGACTGCAAATTTCATGTTTTATTCAAGAGCTGCAGCGCAATAGCGTCTCATCGATGATAGAGCTGGTGACTTGGATTTGCTAGTGTAGCATATGAAGAATAGGAGTGCACGATCGCGATTGTTTGAAAAATTAAACGCGCCTGCAGGTCTTTAGTTGGGTTTGTCTGGAGCTGATGGCAGAGACCGATGAGATCGGTACAGGCAGTAAAGTCCATAAAAATGATTGTCAACCAGCAACTCACAATAGATTGCTACGTTATACATTGTTACGTGATATGTACCAAGGTGCTAAGTACAGTCACCCTACACCTATAACGATATCTTCGTTTCCCGCTAACATATCCTTATAAAGGTAATATTGTTATAAAGGAAATGCAATCTGAACCGCTGTGTGTGCACAAGTTCTTACTTTGAACTATGCTTAGTGACATTTAAATGTTCCAACTGTTTAGTCTAATTAATCACAGTACACTAGTCATCGATCCACTGGTTCAAGGTCGCTTGTCGATGATGAACAGAAGTAACCATTCTGTCTAATGAAGACTTGATTCCATCAGCTACCTGCAGAAGTTTCTTGTTCTTTAGTATAGTTAAGTTCTGAGATAGGAAAGTGGAAACGGCTCGAATATGGCAACGGGCATCTCGAAGAGTGATTATAGGAGGGTCAATGTTGTCTACTGGGTCTTCCTCAATCTCCTCAACCACATCAACATCTGGGTCTTGTTGTACTTCGTGTAATGCATCGTCAATAGGGTTGTTTTCTATTTCTCTTTTAATTGGCAAATCTAGCAACTCATCAGGGCTCAAAAATGACTCACCAACAACATTGACAGTTCTAGCCATTTGATTCACAACTGTTGATAACTCCTCTAAAAGCTCTATCTTCTGTAGAAATGCCAGTGTCAATTTCATCCATCTCCGTCTCTCTTGGTGGCAATATGCCCGCTTTCCTCCAGCAGTTGACCACTGTTTCTACTTTAACCTCTTTCAAGGCGTAGCTGACCCATTCAATAGCTTGCTTCATGTTGGGCTTGATTTTACTGACGTTGTCAGTATCATCTAATTCAAGCTGCTCCTACAATCCAGGAGACGTGCCTCCTTCAAAAAGCTGCTTTAAAGGCTTTGATAATGCCAGAATCAAGAGGTTGTACAGTGGATGTGGTATTGGCAGGCAGGAAAATGACTACAAGGTTACCAAGAGTGAACACTTTCAACTGTCCACTTTGCCATGGAGCTGCATCATGAGGTAAGATGTGGGACGTGGCATTATCCATCACAAGGTAAGTTTTGGAGTTACGTGTGGATGCATTGGCTCTTGCTCCAATATACAAGATAAACGAGTGTATGACTGCAACAAATACTTGTCCATTTATCCATGCAGTCTTGTTACTGTAATATGGCACATTAATATCAGCAGGCTTCCACCGTCCAAAGCAACGAGGAGACTTTGCATTGCCAATGACAATTGGAACAAACTTGTCAGTTCCTGTGGCATTCACAAACAGACCAACTGTTATACGATCTTTTGCAAACTTTTTTCCCTTCCTGCCTTTGCTATGAACTGAAGCTAAAGACTTCTTGGGTAGTTGACGAAACAAAAGACCTGTTTCATCAAAGTTGTAGATTAGGTCAGGATCCACACCTGCTAATAACATGGGAATATCAGCTCTAGCAATTGCAATACCAACAGTGTTAGCAGAATCTCCTTCCCTGTGGCGAACTTGTACATTGATAGGATGGCGTCTCTTCCAATCCCACAACCACTTGCTACTGTACCTGAAGTTGGCTGGGAGTTCTAGCTTTGTCCCAATCAATTGAGCGGCTTCAATAGTCACAAGATCAGTCAACGGAGCTCGTTTAGCTTCCATGTGAAGAAACCATGTGTACAACAATTCTTCTAGTTCTTCAACATTGGAAGATCGCTGCTTCTTTTTCTGCTTATCTCTAGCAGACAAGGCGGTTTTCTCATGATGCAGCCACTTATAACTTTCCTTCAGAATTGCAGAAAGAGTGCACTGGGCAATGTCTTTACCACAAGTGTCTTTAAACCACGACTGCAGTTCTTTCTGGCTAGGTCTTAGCTCCATGCGACTCCGCTTTACCAGCATTGCTTTCTCTGCAACGGAGAAGGCAATCCTTCTTCTTATGGCCATCTGCAGAAAGAGGCGCTTGATCAGTCGAACTTTCCTCTTCCACTCGAGATTCCGCATCCCTCGCAGCAGCACTTGACTCCATGTTTGTTGCAATGCACATGCGCAGCTTGCATTTTTAAAGTACCTCGCAGTAGTGTGTGCACTTTTAGCACATTAATATCAATGAATATTGTTATACAACTACTACAGACATGTTTCGTTCCAGCGGCAGAAATCGAAATAGGGGTAATATCGTTATAAAAATATCATTATAGAGGTAAAGTTTTTTAATGTACGGTATCGGGAAATTTTGGTTTCAGCAGCTTCTATTGTAATAAAGGTAATATCGCTATAGAGGTTATCGTTATAGGGGTAGGGTGACTGTATATGGTCTACTTTGCAGTTTGCCACTAAATGATAGACGTAGTGGTGATGGCGGCGCATCCGGGGCTGCAATCCACACTAGGAGGCTACATACTGCTGAGCAGGTGGTTTCCATCCAAGAGCCGCTGCCACAAAAGACTGAAAAGTACCAAATATTTCTTGTTGCCAAATTGGCGACCACATCACTCGTTTAGTTGCCACCACCTAGTAGTGGTCGCCGTATGGTGACTTGGCGACCGGATTTTTCTAACACAGGTGTATGTGTGCACATGCGTGTGTGTGTGTGTGTGTGTGTTGACGTGTGTACATGCATGTTGTTGTAGGTATGTACGTGTGTGTGTAAGCTCGCACGTGTGTGTGTGTGTGTGTGTGTGTGTGTACGTGTGTGTGTGTGTGTGTGTGTGTGTGTATGTGTGTGTGTGTGTGCATGCATGTGTGTGTGTGTGTGTGTGTGTGTACGTGTGTGTTTGTGTGTGTGTGTGTGTGTGTGTGTGTGTGAGAGAGAGAGAGAGAGAGAGAGAGAGAGAGGGAGGGAGAGAGAGGGAGAGGGAGAAAGTCACAGTTTATGCATGATGAACCAGAAGAATGAAAGACTTTTGCACATATTGATTGAATGTCAGTGAAAAATGATTTAAAGCATATTCCCTATGGTAGCTAGGTTACTCAAACTGAAACTTTCTTACGGTGACCGTGTCAAATTGCTTTGGAAGGATAAGGAACAATATAGTTTTAGTCAGCTATAGTTACCATGTTCACACTTGCAAACGGGTTTTATCTGTATACTGTACTGCACAGGCTGCATACCATTTCAGTGGTGTTGTTGACTGGAATGTTGGCCTTGTTCTCACACTCTGGGTGGTACCATTTCTTGCATGTTCCACACTGTATCATGGCCTCATTTGTGTCTGGTTGTCTGCAGTGACAGTATAGAGGTATATTGTGCTGCAGTTTAATTCTTCCTTCTTTAGAGTGAACTATGATGTCATGAGGAAACAGGTCGAGTTGTCCTTGTGTAATGCAGTAATGCAAGTGCTTCCTCATCTCACTTTGCTTCCAGACAATGCAACTGGGATCAGTACCATGACACAGTGCAGTTGCATTTGCAATTGCAAACAATTAGCAATCCGAATCTCCTTTCTGCTGTTGTATATCCATTACTTCTACAACCAGTCTCTCAGCTGAGCTAAAAAGCATTGCAGCAGCTACCTTTTGTGGGAATTGAGGGAGATTACTTGGATTTACAAGACTGTCATACCACTGAAAAGTATCTGGGTTTGTTGACAAAACATTTGAAATTGTCATCCAATGATTGCCATTGATATGAACAATTTGAACGAATTTATCAGTAGCGATAGGAATGTAACCACCCACTGAACTACCAGCAAGAGCTACAGTTGCCTGGAAACCTTCAATGTTAGGAAACTGAGTTGATAGCAGTCCTTGTGCATAGTCAATTGTTTCATCATTCAGCCAGTAATTGGGTTGCAGAATTGACGTGTAGACAGTAGGTGGTAAGTATTTCACAAGGTTTGTCTTCTCTAATGGCCTTAACCTTTTGACACGAGAACCCCTTCCACTGTTTATCCTTCTTTTTCTACTTGCTGTTAGACCAAACGGCACAGTACGGGTTGCAGGAAGTGTTTCATGCAATATTGACAATTCAGTGGGATCTTCAACTACTGTTGTTGGAGAGTCTTCTTTGGAGGGAACTGAAGGTGTCAACATTTGGACTGGAATCGCACTGTTTCACGAGACACTTTATTGGCCAGCGGTTTTCCTTGTGAATTTTGTGCGTATGCATAATTTTCACTTATTTCTGTGATGGTGTAGGGTCCTTTCCAATCTGGTTCCAGTTTTCCACCTTTTCTTCCAGCTTTTCTTTGGTTCTTGACAAGGACAACATCACCCACTTTAAATGTAAAACACTTTGTACCTTTGGACACCCTGGCTTCATAAGTCTTCTTCATTTTTGCCTGTGCTCTTTCTATGTTCACTTTAACGCGTTGCCCTATCTGTTGGCAAAACTCCATCCGTTCTTGTACTTGCTTTTCTGTAGCACTTTGAGGCATGGTTGCAGCACATTCTGTATCAGCATAGACCATGTCTGAAATCTGCCTGGCTTCTCTGCAAAGCATCAGGAAGAAAGGGGTGAATTTTGTTGCCTGTGAAATGCTGGAACGAATGCCGAATAGAATTGCTTCCAGGTCTTCATCCCAGGTGTCTTGTTGTTCATTTACTAACTTGCCCAGTCTTCGTTTCAAGGTCTGGTTGGTTCTCTCGTCTTGACCATTTGTTTGCGGATGATATGCAAGGGTCACAGCTTGACGGACACCAAATTTTTCAAAGAGAAAGTCATTGCAATGGTTAACAAACTCCCTACCATTATCTGTGATGATTCTTTGAGGAGGTCCATACTGCCAGAACATTTTGACAAGTTTGCTAGCTACTGAAGCTGCTGACTTGTCAGGAATTGCACAGGCTACAGGAAACTTGCTCCATAAACAAGTGCAGGTCAGTATGAAGCGGTTTCCTTGTGCTGTTACATTAAATGGTCCTATTAGGTCAATTCCCACCACTTCCCAGGGGCCACTTGTTTTTATTGGCTTTAGCTGTGGTGCTACAGTTTTTATCTGCTCAAATTTTTGACATTTTGCACATTCAGCAATCCATTGCAGTACATCAACATACAATCCAGACCAGTAATAGCGAGAGTTTATCTTTTGTAGTGTCTTATCACGTCCCATATGACCACCTTGAGGGGAGTCGTGACAGTGGATAAAGGCCAGCCTTCTTTCTTCATCAGTTATTAGAACCCGTCTGTTGGCTTTACCTTTAGGTCCAATGTAGAAAAGTTGACCAGAATCTATAGGTATGACAATAAATTTAACCACAAGGCGTTTATGTGCCACTGAATTTGACAACAATCAATCATTTTAAGGGCTGATATTGACTGTTATTGATCAAGTCAATAGAGTATTTTTTATTAATCAAACATCTAGGCATTGTTTATGTAAGTCTGAGTTATATACTGCTCAGTGCTCATATACTGTGTAACTGCTAGACTGCTTGTTATTGGTTTCTGTTATGTGTATGTTAAGCTGGAAGTGGAAAAATTTAAGACTAGTCTAGTAACACTTTTCTAGCGTGAGACGTTCCATAAGTTTATGCTTGTTTACAAGTTTCTACTTGTCTATTCAGCTGCAGCAACAACAACAACAACAACAAACAACAACAACAAAAACAAAGCACAACTTCAAGGCTGCAGCAGGGAACTGTTCTAGATAGATAGATGTGTTGAATATTTCTAATGTTTGTTTTAAATCAATTATAAATTGAATTCTACTATGTATTCCTGTTTATCTTCCGTGCAAGAGTAATTTTGCAGACTGACACGTTGTATAGTCATCTAATTTGTAAGTTATTCAAAGTCACAACGTTGTACTTGGTAATAAGCGTACCATCTAGTTTGAATGAGCGAGCTTGACGGCTAAATGAGCACTTCTGGTTTGATGTCAGGGTTCCTGGTTTTTCTCCAGTCTTGAGAAACACTAAAATGTCTCTTTCGGTGTAGGGTCTCATTTCTTTCACCGGGCGAATCACTGACGTCTGAAACAGAATATTTGGCGCCAAATTTAATTAGGTTGCACCATATATGGTATGTGTACGCATGCGTTATAGCCGCAGCAGGGCAAATCACCGACTCCTGAAACAGATTATTTGGCGCCAAATTTGATGCGGCTTCACACTTTATATGGTAAATTGGCACATGCGTCGCGCCCTTAGCAGGACAAATCGCTAGCAGGGCAAATCGCTGTGACACCGGCCTAGCGTCGAGGCTCTCCGACTTGTAACATTTGGCTTGTTCCATCATTTGGAAACAACTACATTTGTAACATGCATTTAGAAACCACACCTAGCTAATCTAGCTGCATTTGTAACGTTCTCACATCTAATTTTGTTTTGGCTGTTGTACCTATGCCACGCCTAAAACCGGCCATAGTTACGACCTCAAAAGCTGCACAAAGAACCGACGAGCGAAGGTTGTAAAAAATAGAAGCGAGGTCCTACGGGACGTTAGCTGACAGACTGCGTAGCTACCCGTTGTACACCGTAGCAGCCAGTCACGTGACTTACCTCAAGCTCGACCTGTGACCATTTCAATAATGCTTCCTAGTTATTACCCACATTATACCATTCTGTCATACGATTTTGTCATAGCGCGACTAATTTACCTTCAAGGTGCATACCGGCCGAGAGTTTGCACTTCAAGTGCTTCTTCATTTAATAATTAATTAATTAATTAAACGATAATTGCTAATTTAGTTAGTACATTATCTACATCTCTGCGTCAAATTCACGCACAGTACGCACTGGCTATAGTATTTGTACACAGTGACACCGCAAACATGTGTAACCGCGCTTTCCCTACCTTCCATTAGCTCCATAATAACATCCAACATGTATCAGTGCCGTCCAGATCGATGAGGTGGGTCAAGCATCTGTATGTACCGTTGCCTCATGTCTTCACTAATGATGATCGCTAATCTAGTTTACATACGGCAACCATACAATAACATACCCACCTCGTTTTATCTATGTGGAAATCAAGTTTGGATTAGCGATTCCTTGCACCACGGCGTAGCCAGAGTCCAAGATTTGGGGATCACACTGGAAAATTTTCTCAAATCTGTATTAAATGACGACACACGTAGCAAAACGACGCATCATGCCTTACTGAATACTCGAGCCAAGTGTATTTTTGATACCAATCTGCAATGAACGATTTAGCCTTTTCACAATGCAAACGTGATAGATGGATGTTTCGACAGAATTGGCTGTCTAGCCTCATCTCCTGCACTACGAGACAAGTCTGCAATAGACAGCAATTTGTCGACTAGCTAATGCTCAATGTTCATGCAGTTTACGTTCCAACTACTATGTACGCCAATATATCCGAACCGTCGATTTTGTATTCTGCAGAGTCTGATTCTGTTGCAATCGTCGAATCCTTGCATTCATTCCCAGACTCTGGATCACAGTCTGTCTCTCGTGATCGATTGGTAATACCTAATGTCGAATCTGCTACTGTAAATCTAGTGGCTGAAGTGTAACGGCTGTGACGATGACAATGAGGCTGTAAGAGAATACGAATTCAACAGTGGATTCAGGTTGGTAAAGCGATGTAGAAACAGTATATGGTGTAAGATCGTCGTCTGACAGAATGTTTCTCTGTTTCACCTGTATACAGTACGAAGACTACTGGAAGCTAGCAGCTGTGCATGATCAACAACTAGACGTCTACTGTTTCATATGAAACCTATAGGCCATAAACTATGACTGACTTACCGCTTAGGCCTAAAGAAAGATAATATACTGTCCTTTTCGTGTCGCTTCCTGGAAGCCTGTTTCCTTAATGCACGAGGTCGCATTAAGAACGCTAACGACCGTTGATCGATGGCACGTGACAACAGGGTTAGGCAATTTACTTTACGGGAATACAAGAGATTTAATTAATATTATTGTAATCAGCATTATTATCATTATTAGCAATCACTAATGGCTAGTTAATCCTAGAATTTAAAAACCTTGGTTGCAATTTGCAAATTACGGGATCAAAATTTAAAAAGTAGGAAAATTTGGGGCACGTGCCCCCAGCAGGCCCCCCATAGTTACAACACTGCTTGCACACTTGTTGACGTTCAGGTAGAGAATCAGCGTTAACTTTATTGTGTTGAGATGAAATGGAGATTATGTAGTTAGTTAAACTCTGACTGCAGCGGGCACATCTTGCACTCTATATATTATACCAGTTGCATGGGAACTAGAGGATCGCGTACAGTGGCTGGCGAGCACGTCACATCCGGATACTCGGTTATTTGAACAAAAAATCACCAGCGCATCTCATTTCAGGCCGCCAAAGTCTCGTTTCTGCCGTCGGAAGCAGTCTAGACGAAAATTATTCGACTCGACCCAGCTGCCTCGATTTGCGACGATCCGGGACCGGCGTCATGTCGATCGGCGTGTCACAGAGACAGACAGACGGGGTTTGGCTTATTTAGCTAATAGTTTAGCTAAGATGCCTGTGGCGTACAGTACATGTACGTACACCCTACCCGACCTCCCGGACCGACTGTGAGGCTTCAGAGAAACCGTATAGAAAAGTAACGAAGAA
The DNA here is from genome assembly GCF_963422355.1 of Corticium candelabrum. Taxonomy (NCBI): domain Eukaryota; kingdom Metazoa; phylum Porifera; class Homoscleromorpha; order Homosclerophorida; family Plakinidae; genus Corticium; species Corticium candelabrum. Next base: position 2,895,392 of record NC_085091.1, on the reverse strand, counting down.
AAGTGGCAAATTAAAATAACAACTGTACGTCTTCAATGCCACAAAGTCTCAATGATTGTAAAAGCATTAGACTGCTTCGCTTCCTAGAAAGTGACCGTTGAAAAAAATTGCACAGATCCAAAATGCGGTATCAAAGGTGGCGGAAAGCGGTCACAGTGAGTTACCACTAGGTTTGTTTGCTAGTTTCCAAAGCAAGCCTTACAGAGCACCATGCGCCAGTATACATACAGTGCAGAACCGTATATATACTAGTTACTAAGCAACACTGATTGAAAAGCTTAGTTAACTTAACTGTACACGCACAAGGCTCGCACTTATTGAGGTTGGAGGTAAGAACCAACCGACCCATTTCAGTCAGATTTCCGCTTGTTTTCTATGTATAATATAAAAAATTGTCATTATTAGACACTATAGTTTACATACGGCTACCATAAAATAGCATACCCGCCACGGTTCATGTATGTGGACGTTCAGCTAGAGAATCAGCGATACTTTACTGCGTTGTGATGACCTAGGGCTATGAAGTTACGTAACATTGATTTTGATTTTCTGGTCTTATTTGCAGGTGCTCATTATAGTATACACACTGGCGGTCGACCCTGAGATGTGTCACAAGGTATGAGCAGTAGTTGATGTCGACCTGTACAGCAGCACATATTTCCAGAGACGAAACAGCTGCAGGCAACAGTACAGTGCGATTTTTGGAGCTTTCAAAGTGCTGACGCGCTTCCCGGTTTTGTCAGCAAATTGCTAGAAAGTTATAACACCTGTCTGGGTATAAACACCAACAACTACTTATATGTCATTAATTTTATGTTTTGATACTTTTACTGCTAATTTAGAAGACAGGGAATGAAATATTGGGAGTATGATGATATAACCATTATATGACACCACCATTTTCATTCATCATGCTGTGGCTGTTCTGGACTCAATTTGTAACAGTAATCTTTTGTAGACCGCTTGAGGCTTTAAGATCTTAACAGTTTGTGTAATCAGATAATGCCAATTGACCAAATAGCATTTAGAGGTTGGTACTACAGCTCCCTGTTTACTCTATTCATTTTACTGTAACACAACCAATTTGGGAAGCCAAGCGACGCCATTATAATAATTGATCAATGTACTTTTATTTATAGACAGCCCTAGATGCGGCTCTGTAGAGCCTCGACATCCAAACCTGCGAGGACTACAGGTACACCGGTACCGGTATGGGCTAGAGTCACTGGTATCGGTATCGAACAACCGATAATAATGACCATTAAGGCGCCAACATACGTGTACATGAGACTAATACTTAAATGGTATCAAACCGAAAATTACTTTTATTATGTATAAGCGCAAATATAACGCAGTTTTTATTAACTTCTATTTATCCCTGCAGTAGTAAATATTTATCATATAAGTGTAACCATAGAAATCAAAATTTATTTAGTTCACCTATGCTAGTTGAAGAACAGATATATCATATGACTTAGTGTACAAGGAGCACATCTAGTGTCCTTCAAGATATCTCATTTTACTGAAACTACAATATTCTAATGGGGACTTTGACCGTACTGATTGCAGACAAGAAAATGATCAAAACACCATGTCTTTATTACATACTCTATCTTCTTCTCCACCCTGTTATTTTACGAAAAACACAAAAAAATAATGAAAGAGTCAAAACTACAAAGATAGTAAATTCAGTTGAAACAAAGCAACTTCATGACGTGGGCTTCTACAGATGGATTACAGGTGATACCAAAATTCAGCACTATAATGTCCAATCAATTAGCTGCATTTACAACGAAGTCAAGTGTCAATTGTCCTTATCACAGTCACTATTTTTTGATCGGCATGTTAACCACTGTAAACTGACACACTGCTCTCTGGTTACGAAGAAGGTCCCCTCCAGAAGTAAACGACAACTCTCCAGTCTGTGCATCAATGACAAGATACTGACGGCGTTTCAAGTAAGCGGTCCTTCTCAACACGTGCAACGAATCCTTTGCCCAACGAGAAACGGGAGCCAGACGGCGCGTACTAGAGAACTCCACGTAAAATCGAGCGTAAGCATTTGGATGCGGAACGCTGGTGACGAGACAAACCTTGCTCTCGTCTTCCGAGTCTGCGCACAAGTATAGCTTGGTGTCGTTTACTTTGCAGTAGATGTAAAATCCAAACTTCGGATCTTCCATAGGATCGTCATCCTCGTCAGGATCGAGGTCAAATACCCGGCTGCTCCGATAGCGTGGAACATCAACAAAGAATTCAAATTCGTCGCTCCTTTCAACTGTCTTAATTGTGGATTCGTTGGCTGCCTCTAGTCTCACGTTTCCGATGTTGCGGCAATCCGTTTCTTCGTCTCGTCCCGATTGATTTATACTGGTAGCTGTTGGTTCCCCGTTTTGTTGTCCGTCGGACTGCTCTCTGTCTTCAACGGTGTCCTCAAGTTGCAGTCTCATAGCGTCAGGGTGGCTTTCACTCACATTATTTCGTGCTCGACGTTGAGATGTTGTGGTACCTCTCAGACAGAAGTTGCCAGCTTTGATCAAAAATGGTCCGCCTACAAGACAGAATATCGATCGACACACATGTGCACCCACACAAACTCTGATAAATAAACAGACGAACAGATAAACAGACAAACGTTTCACACAAAAATCAAGCTTACCCGCAGCAATAATTGGTCGTGACTTAGCTAGCTCTTCTCTCACGTACAACAGAGACGCATCCTTCATTGCCTCTCGCCATACCGGATCACTCACGAGTACCCACACGGGACTCACATCATGCCCAATAACTCGCTCACAATCTGCTGGTACCACCGTCTTCGCTCCCTTCATTATGACCCTGGGGTCTATGGTAGCACAAACGTTACTGTCGTACTTAGAAGCACGAGATAGGTCTTCTTCGCTAAATTCAACGCCTACCCCGGCAGTGCTAAGAGCCACTGCCCCAGCGATCACTGACAACTTGGATGCGGTTTGAGAAACGACGACCTTTTTAGTGCGGTAGACCTTTGCTCCCAGGTCAATGGAAGAGATGAAGTGAGTAGCTCCCCGATTCTCATGGCGTAATATCGACTTGCAAACCTCGACCTTGTCTTCACATTGCAAATCTTCCTCTTTCTCTTTCTCTTTGATGATCTCATCAAGACGAGACAAAGAATGGTTGTCACCACCACCAGCCTCGTTAATACTAAAGCGGAACGAGTCCATGCGCATACGTTATTGTATTTACCGTTGACATACCGTAAAGTCTTGTATCTATTCTAATATGCCACGGCTTATGTGCAACTTCTGGAATTTTTGCCAGCTTCTATTTAAGACATGCTTATACGCAATCGCCACAATCTGTACGATAAACTTATAAGCAAGCACAACTGCAATATCCACAAATTTTCAGGATTGTTGTTCACCTAACATGCAGTTCATATCATGACTTAGCCTCTTTGACAGGCTCTCGTAACGCACGCAAGCTAGAGGCTAGTAATCATCACTCTGATGAGAGCAAACAGATGAGTAACAGGCCATATAAGTGTCACTTCAGCATGCCAAAACGACACATTAATTAAATTGAAAGAGAACTGTCTCGTGAATACAGAGCAGTTCAAGAACAACGACAATTAGCAACCCTCGTTATCCCCTTTCTACAGCAGAACAATCATCAGTGAACGCGTGATAGTTGTAGACTAGAGAACACTATCTATACATCTCATGTACATTACACAAGGAATATATCCATGCATGTAGACAGTGGAACACAAACTTCAAGTCTGTTGTAAATACTAGCCGAGGCTACTATTCGAGTGCGGCTTGTAGGCACAAACGTGACCCAAAATGCAGTTTCTATTCGAGGGTGGCTTTCATACAAGACTTCACCGTACATGTAGAGTATAATATATATATATATATATATATATATATATATATATATATATATATATATATATATATATATATATATATATATGCATAAGCATATGTTTATACCTAGACAGAGGAAGAGATGTCTGATCACTGTGCTCTAGATCTTCAGCCCCTCTAGCTTCCCTAGCTTCTCTAGCTTCTCTAGCTTCTGTAGCTCGAGATCTCCTTCCAATGTCAAAATAGATGGTTCTCGTGTGGACCTTTTGGCCTTCGTATCGTTGCAAAATGCGTGACTCTTTCTTGCGCTCCGCGTTGATAGCGACGTCGATGTGGACAGGCGAGGCCGATGGCGTCTTCAGACTTCCGTGCATCTCACGGCGTAGCTTGTACCAGTCTTGAACATCGGTTTTGAAAGAGTTGTAGCCGCTTCCTATCGTCAGTTGAAGAAGTGGAGACGACACGGGGTTGATCTGTTGGTCCAACATATGGTCACTAAACTCAAGGCAACTCACCCCCATCCCCAAGCCCATTATGACCAGTTTGCTACAAGTTTCCTCGTCCAGTGGGTAATCGGTCAACATTGGACGCCGTTGATCTCCTACAGTAACCGGAACAGACATAGACCTAGACATTGACATGATTGCATGCTTGGGAGACAGCTGTCGAATTGAGTAGACTCTAGTTCCTCACTGAGAGCAATGTTAGCCGAATGTTTCGAGACCTCCGCTCAGAGTGTCGCAGTGTGCCAAACCTTCCACACCTCCTGCCGGACGTCCAACTCGATATCTACTACTACAGGTTATGCATACTTGAGGCGTGTACACCCGACCCGACCTTCCGGACCGATTGTGTGGCTTCAGTACAGCATGGGAAAAGCAAAGCAGAAAATGGCTAAATGTCGATCACTAGAACAACAACTGTACGTCTATAACGCCGCTGCAAGTCGCATAGATATATCTGTACATGTACTAGTCCTCTCTACTAGAAGTAGCATGTCTTACGACAGTGGAAAGGACGTCCGTTCAATTCAGATCAGAGTAGCACCCGCTTCGCTTCCTAGTAAAAGGAACCCGGCCCCTTGTTCTAGAAAAATTTAGCGTAAATCGAAAGAATGCGGTATTAAAGCCAAAACATAGGAAGCGGTCAGACGACAAGCGTAGAGACAGGAAGGGTCGTTTGCTACTTTCAAAGTAACCCACCATACAGAGCATAATTGCACCACAGACTCACTACACATACAGATAGAATAACACTAGTAGATTGTGCAGTATGGCGTGCCATTTGTGTCAAAATTAGACAATGAGATGAGGCGATGAGACAATGAGATGAGGCGATGAGACAATGAGATGAGGCGATGAGATCATGAGATGAGGCGATGAGACAATGAGATGAGGCGATGAGACGATGAGATGAGGCGATGAGATCATGAGATGAGACAATGAGATGATGCGATGAGACAATGAGATGAGGCGATGAGACAATGAGATGAGGCAATGAGATCATGCGATGAGACAATGAGATGAGGCGATGAGACCATGCGATGAGACCATGCGATGAGACAATGAGATGAGGCGATGAGACAATGAGATGAGGCGATGAGACTGTAATATGAGACTGTAATATGAGATTGTAATATGAGATTGCAATATGAGACTGCATGCATCGATATGAGGTACCTCATGCAGCTACTGTATTGGAGACTGGAGATTCAGAATTATATTTTATCTGCTGCAGAGAATCTAGTTTTTGAAGGTTGTTTACTCGTGTTCTTATCAAGGCTGCATTTTTGAGCTCCACAAAACCAATTGAAGTGCGTACGCTCCCACGTACGTTTCTAAATCTAGACAACGCATGCAGTGTCGAAAGTCTTTGGTAGAGTTACAACATGTCGTTTAGATCTTGTATGCGCTAAACACTCGCTGCAACTCACTCTATTTCTACAATTGATTGGGTTGTCGATACCTAAACACGTCTAAAATTTTTATATATAGGGACTTCGTATGATTGCCTCTGGGGAAATCCCCTTACACGTGTAGACCACTTTACCACAGTCCTCCTTCCATATTAATTGAAACTTACATAATCTCTGACACAACATCACGGATTTGCGTATATAGTCAGCGTGCACACATGTTACGTCGTCTTTTTCTTATGTGCGTATAGATGGTGGTTTTTCATAATGCCCTCTATCACCTCTAGTAATTTTGGGTTTGCAGTTATTTAATCATTATCAAGTCTTTGAAAAGTGTCATTTTTTCTTTATTAGAGAGTTTTTATTCGACACTTGTTGTCTGCAACTAACAGATGAAGAAAGAAAGAAGACAAGAGAAACTTAATTACAGAGTGACTCCTGGCTTTCTCCATGTAAATCATTAATTACAGACTAAGTCTCTTTCTAGCCACATGCAGTATCCAACAGGGTGGGGTTTGTCTATTATATTTTCACTATACGCTTGCATTAATAAATATTAAATTAAAAATTAGTTGCTTGCAATTTTAATATTCTATAGGTTAGGAAAATTTGACTGATCGGTACAATTTAAAGTTATTTGAAGACTCAAACAGCACACTCAATCTTTGATCAGTTTTCCTTTTCAATGCAATGAAATATGTGCGTGGATGAATGTGGCCAGGCTATACATACTGTACAATAATTTTCGTCTTCCATGCAATTGGTAATTGACTAATAAAAGTGAACTATCCGCGTGGTGTTATTATGCCGCATATCAGATGTTTTTTATAAACTGAACTCTCAATTTACATTTACTATGGAGAAACAAAATTGCAACAAAATGCCACATTATAGGCAAATTAGCTATATTTCTAATGAATTAACTCTATAATACAACTTAAGCAGCGACAACGGTCAGTGGATGGTCCGGCCATTTAATTTCTACATTTCAATTTCTATGTTTTATTTTTTAATTTTCAATTTTATATTTTATTTTTGTAAAATGGTTTTTCATCTTGATATTTGATTCTTGTGATCTCTAGATTTATTTTGTTTTTACTTTACTTTCCGTCACGTGCCAAATCAAGTTGGCTGCTCTTGGCTCTGACACACAACGTTTTGCCAGTGAATATCGCGGTCCCTAGCTGTGTAGGTACGTGTATTGTACACAACACGCTACCCTTACCGTAGACGAACCGGCTAGAGGGGAAATGCTACGAATTTAGATGTATTTAGATAGGCTCCGCTCTAGCGGATCGCCGAGTTGGCAACTGTGGTGATGAAGTGTACAGACTCGTTTGTTGTCTAGGAATATTCGACACACAATTAAAACATAGAAACCGTCAACCTAATACAATTATGTAGTAGAGTGCGCGCTTTCACGGGCACAGTTACATAAATGTGGTACGGTACCGGTACATACCGTATAGAAGAATGGGCGTGGTAGTCAAAACAGGTCACATTTCGTCATTTGCATGACGTCGCACGACTCACCAAGTAAACCGACATGCACGACCATCGTTTTCTACAACGCCTTCTGAACTCAATTTGAAGTCAACTCAACTGAACTCTATTTGCTCAACTCAACTCAATTAACTAACTCAACTACTAGTAGCTAACGTAGAACAGTGTGCGGCTACAACTGAAAGAACATGGTCATAGCTAGTCAGCTACAACTAGTCACTAAGTAGACTACTATGTCAATGCTACGTATAGCTACGAGAGTCAATAGTGCTAGACAATGTTTGTAGATCGAGTTCTACCGTGTCACTCGGCGATCCCTGGGCTGTCATTATCGTAGCGTACGTTCACATCTGCAGTCAAGCTGCGTGACAAGGAGGCACCGGCACCTTGGATAGAAACACGATTAGTAGTTCCGTGTCCGACGAGTGAGCGGAGTTGTCCGCCGCCAAGAGCTGCCAGCGTGGTTTGGCACGTGACGAAAGTAAAGTAAAAACAAACACCTGCTTGTGTGTTGGAAATGTGATCTCCTGAGACACGCGTTCGAATGGAAGCCCCGCTGGAACACCCGTTGTGTCTAGTGTCTTCAGTCATTTCATTTCTAGAAACAGCATAAGCGAACTGCGCGTTCAAGTTTCTAGTTTTGAGCCTAGAAACTTCAGTCATTTCAAGTGCCTAGAAATCAAACTTTAAAAATAAATCTAAAGATCACAAGAATCAAACGTCATCAGATAAAAACCATTCTATAAATAATAAAAGGAGAATAAAAAAATTAAAAATTAAAAGTTAATATTTAAGATATACCAAATTTTAAATAAGAATGCAAATAAAAAATTAAATATTGAAAAATAAAAATTAAAAATTAAAAACATTACAGAATTAAATAAAAATAAATAAAAATTAAAAAATGAAAACATAAAAATTGAAATGTAGAAAATTAAATGACCAGACCATCCACTGACTGACAACTCCATGTTACACATGACCTATATATTCATGCATTTGCAGCATAGACAAATTCACGGGCTCTAACATAAATATCTAAAGGCTAATAAATATCTACGCATGGTCTCATCGCATGGTCTCATCGCCTCATCTCATGATCTCATCGCCTCATCTCATTGTCTCATCGCCTCATCTCATTGTCTCATCTCATGATCTCATCGCCTCATCTCATTGTCTCATCGCCTCATCTCATGATCTCATCGCCTCATCTCATTGTCTCATCGCCTCATCTCATTGTCTCATCGCCTCATCTCATTGTCTCATCGCATGATCTCATCGCCTCATCTCATTGTCTCATCGCCTCATCTCATGATCTCATCGCCTCATCTCATTGTCTAATTTTGACACAAATGGCACGCCATAGTGCAGTACAGTCCGGTATTATAGTAACACTATTAGATATAAACCTTAATTAATTAGTATACATATAACAGCGGTGTATATACGTAGCGTGGCATACATGGACTAGACCAGGCTATAGCCCCATCACTTGTAGGCATGGTCCTAAAAATCGTGTGTGAGGACCAAAGCTGTCTAAAGTACACACACACACACACACACACACACACACACACACACACACACACACACACACACACACACGCACGCACGCACGCACGCACACACACACACACACACACACACAATTTTACGTACCAATCTAGATTAATTCTAAATGAGAAAGGCACCAACTCTGTATAGTCTAACCTATTTATCAGATCTACAAAACAATATTATTTATTTCAGCATTGTATATGCAGCAATTTTTTCAAGATCTCAAACGTTTATCCACTAACATCTAGCCTCAAGCCTGTAGCGCTACAGTTAAGTTTGTCGACTGTAGGTTTGTCAGGCCCGGATCCAGGAATTTTTGAAACAGGGGGTTGACCTGGTAGCAGTTATTTATAGCATTACTAATTTTCTATTTTCTAAAGAAATTATATAAAATAATTGACCACGCCTATTGAAAAAGAGGGGGTATCAACCCCCTCATCCCTATCTGGATCCGGGTCTGTTTATTGAATACAAACAGAAACAATGTTTGTGTCAGCACTAACCATAAACTGGCTTGTAATGCATCATCAGAATGATTAGTCGATCCCTTCTCTTTCAGTTTTGTATAGTACCTTTATTACCAAAATTTAGTGAGTAGAAAGTTGAAATCGCAATTTACAAATATAGAGACTGTACCGATTTCGAGAGATGTGAAACGGTCTAGCCTGCTTTGTTTCTGCAACGCCATCATTGCCTCGTGATCACCACCTAGAAGGTCGTCTCGTCCCTACGACATTATCAAGTAAACTTTGTATTGCAAATCTAACAATTTTAACATTTAATCGTGGGTACTCCAGCTACTAGTACTAGTAGTTGTATATTCAGCTTCACTTACACAATAACAATAATGTAATGGATGGGTGGTGTCTTGTGTATATATACAAAGTACCCTGCTGCCAATGTCCACGATTTTGCAGGTCGTTGACGAGCTCTACTGGGCTGCAGCCAAGACAGTTCATGAAGGCATTTCAGAGAATTTAAGAGAAACGCAGAAACAAGTGAGGTTTCCTAGAAACTGCTTGTCAGCTCACATTTTTCTAACACAAGTTGTTGAATTACTGCTGAATCTTACAGCCAGATTAGTAAGTGCACGCTTTGTTGTATCTATAGCCATTAGTTAGATTTGTTGCATTGCAACGTTAATTGAACAAGCGTCGTCAACATTGTTGAAACACTGCAACTACTACTAAAGATTGCATGCAGGCTGCAACTGCTATTTCCTAGTTTATTACAAAACTGGTAAACGATTTTAGTGTATAGATCTTCTTTCAGAAAACAAAGCTCATAGTTTTTTACACTCGAACCTATCTACGTAAACGCATTGTCCGACATAGCTACTGACACACACACACACACACACACACACACACACACACACACACACACACACACACACACACACACACACACACACACACACACACACAGTGACACACACACGCACGCACGCACGCATGCACGCACACGCACACGCACACAGACAGTATTGCAATGAATACCGTTCAATGGCAGTATGGATTTGTAGCGCGCGCTACATGGACTTTTGGTCTGTGAACTTGTACACGTAGCGTGTGCTTCATGGGCATGACTCCAACGCACGCTACATTTCCAGACCGCAGCGCACACGTGGGAGTGATTTGTTGTGATGTCTAACTGAATCGACGAGACTGGTACCATCAAAAACAGCCAGGAAGACATCACTTCTTAAAGTAAATTTTTCCCGTAAAACTGTGGTCTTCGTAGCTACTTGTAAGTTTCAATAATTTAGAATGGCTAAATTACGTTGGAATGACGTGTTCTTGGTTGTTTGAGTGTTCTTGGTTGAATACAAGAGGAGTATGTTTTTGTGTGACCTGCATACTTCTGGCATTTAGGTTTACTGCTCTGGCTAATATATATATATATATATATATATATATATATATATATATATATATATATATATATATATATATTCATATATTTTCTCTCTATAAATATGCACTAGTTTGCAATTTTACACTGAGTGTGACCTTTGGGATTTGTTAACTGTGGCCTTTGGGATTTGTTAACTGTGACAAGGGACGAGTAGTTTTAAATGTATTTTAAAAAATAAATGTTACATATATATGTATACGAGTTAACAACTGCAGGGGTTTCGAACGGATATGTCAAAATAACCCAGTTGCCCTATCATGAAGTCAGGATGATACACATCTCCTGGGCTGCTACTATCACTTATACAACTTACTACTTGCTTTGAAACCTTGAAACCAGCCCGGTCTATTTTGTGGCCTATCAGCCTTTTTTCGAATCAGTACTGTAGTCCCATGGCAAGCAGGCTAACTGAAATAGGTTGCCTAGTGATCCATCAGATCCTCATGGACAGCATGATTGAGTTGCTGTCGCCCCCAACCACTGACTCTTCAAGGGCCACCCGATTGAATTGATAGAGTTCCCTGAAATGCCTGCATGCTGGCAGGGGTTGACAGCATACTGCATCTATGCAAAGGATGCTCCTTACATGTACAAAACTGGATTACTGAAAAACGTTTACAGATTTACTCCTAAAAAGACATGAGTACTCCGTGGTTGCGTTGTAGACTTGAGCCAGTCTCTCCCCACCCCTACCTTTCCCTGTCCCTATTTCCCCTACCGTTCCCCGCCCCTACTTCTCCCCGCCCCTACCTCTCCCCAACCCTAACTTTTCCCGCCCCTACCTCCCCACCCTTACTGTTCTCCCCCTCAATGTCTTGTCCGCACTCCGACGAGACATCCGGGGAATGCAGGGGCGGGGAGAGACTGGCTCGAGTCTAGTTGCACTGCAAGTTGCAAGTGGCTATTTCTAAATATTTGTTATATGCATGTATAGGTATATCTGTATACTTTGACGCTGAAAGGACACAGAAACAGATAGCCTGAAGCAACAAATCTACTGTTTTGCTTGCTACGAAGTAATATAATTGGTCAAGTCTCGTAAAAGGAAAAAGTTGAAAACATCCTTACATGAAGTGCCACAGTTTTACTAGCAACTGTTTACTGCTTGTTGTACAAAGTCTGTTGTGTCAACTAACAACCTTGTTCACTCGAATATGTTGGACAGTAAAATGTTCTGCCAGGTGGTTTTAAACAAACACACTTGCAATGGAACCACTCATCACAACGGTTGCACTGGATCATCAGCCTTCCAAAACTGTCTGGCTGCCTGCAAACACAATAAATAGCGAAAGAGACTACAGAACGCTTACACCTTGTGATGTCACGGCAGCCTCGAAAAATCGTGGAAATGGTGTTATATAGCCTTTCTTGACGCATGAGAACAGATGTTTTCTCATGTCAGATTGAATGTAAGTCACATACTCAGGATCAATGCCAGAAGCAACGTCGTAGGCAAAAGCAATTGCAAATAGTCCACAATCATTGCCACCTCTCTGTTGCTGAACTGCTCTTATTGAAACTGTAGTCTCCTTCTCATTGCTTCGGTAGATTGATGCAGTCTGCTGTTCTAGGTGACTCGATAGCTTGTATCTGACCAAGTTGTCATACAAATGTATACTCCCTTGTTCATCGCTTGACGTCGTTACCCAGTGATTGCCAATGTTATGAATTTGAACTGAATTTTGCCTAGCCACTACAAACTGCAGCTGCTGCGACAAAAGGGTGTTCTGGAGACCATTCTTTTCCGGAAACCTCTGCTTCAGCATCCGCTGGGCTGAGTTGATATTTCCATCGTCAATCCTGCCAACATTGCTTTGCAAAATTCCTAGATTGCAACTGGACTTTGCTGACAACCTTTGTGACTTCATGGCACACTGTGGCTGATGGTACTGCCTCAATTGACAGTTCTGTGTGGGCACATGTTGCTGTTCTCCCACATGCTGCCCTTGTCTCTGCTGTAATGGCTGCTCTGGTTTGTTTGATAGTTCTTTGTGTGACTGATCATGATCTCCATCAACTCTTTGTGTATCTGCTGAACGGTGGTGATGAGCTGCCTCCATAAAAATTGGCTTCAATGAACAGTGCTTCTGCAATTTAAAAAACAGATGAAGTACCCCAGACATGGCATTACAACTGCAATTATTTAAGTTATTTATAAACACATTGCGTACGTTAATTGAGAACAGGCTGTAATTAGCAATGCCCCTTGAGCCGAATCCAATAATTACATGAAATGCAACTTTGAATGCATCGGCCTTCCATGGCCCACCATTGTGATGTCTGGATGCAGTATCTAGTCTGTCCCAACGTGTAGGCCTGTACCCAGCCAGATGCAGCTATTAATCATCTAAGGTGATTCAGTGGAGTATCGACTTCTAACAATGAAGACTGGCCTGCTTTTCTATGCACCTAACTAGCTCAATGTCATATAGTATGTGAAGGTCTTATGTGTAATCTTAGTCAGAAGTTGTAATAGGACTTTGCTAGAGCACAGACAAGACCCAAAGTGCATCGTACCTCATCACTATGTTTCTTCAGACTTTCTTTGATGCGTTTTGCTTCATTCTTGTCTGGTGCTCTGTTGTAGAACAGAATACATCACGACTCCTTTGGACTAACTTGAGACTTGTCGTTACCTTAGAATCCCCTTTGATTTTTGTTTTTGTCTTTTTCTGGTTATCCTCTTGAAGTGGAGCTGCTGCTGTTGGGCTTTCTTTCCTGGTGGTATTCGATGTGTTGTTTTCAGCTCAGCAGCATCAGTACCGTTTTGCTTCAGTCTCGATAGTAATTCCGCTTCCTTAACCAGGGCCAGTATCTGTGGTACATGCAGTGTTTCAATGGCTCTTCTTTCTGCTTGGATGGCAATGTTCTTGGCAATGGATGCAATTCTTTCAAGGTGCACACAATCTAAGACAATTTAGCATCATGAGAATTATAGAATGTACACAAATGGGGTGTGATTTGAAATAAACATGCCACTGGACTTGCCTGGAGTGTCCATTGCTTTTGCTGGAATGTTTACTGCAGCCTTTGTTTCAGTTTGCTCAATTACCATACTCTCAATATGTTCTACAACTGGCTGTGTCTCTTTGCTTTTGTGAGTTGCTTTCAAGTGTGATCGTATCTTGTGTATGTGCTTTCACAGATGACCAGTCTGAAATCCAAAGCAGGTGCAATGGTAGCAGTGGCGGCAAAGTGGTTGACATTCTTGTGCATCACAGGAAACAGCAGAACAGGTAGAATGTGGACAGATGGAAATAACTTCTTTCACTGTGTAAAGAGTCCCTGTCTCTGTTTGAGACTGTACTTGCCAGGTGTTGGCACTGTCAGGTACCTAGTGATGACATAGAATAACCATGAAATAACCAGTTTTATATAGGTATTAATATTGCTGCTACAGCTCATCCTCTCTGCTCTTATATATTGCAAGCATAGACTTCTCTCACATGGATTTCTTTCATGCAATAAGTAATTAATATGTGTTACCTTAACTTAGTAGTTTAATATACAATGTACCTCTGTAATGTGATGATCAGGGATTAGTAGTCCGTTCTGATGTGATGTTGTCCGTTCCTTTTGAGTGGCACCTCTGGTAGGCCACAATCCCTTTTTCTGGACATCCATCAACTGGTCTGCCTCCATCTTCAGCAGTGTGGTAATTAATTGGTCCACTCTTCGATTTGCCATTCCCCTCAGGTAGGACGGATTTCGTTTTAACTTGTTATGAAAGCTGTCAACAGATTTATATCATATTTGTAGCTATCAGGTCCAGGATTGGACATAACAGGTTATACATGAAAATTCCAAACTAACCACACCTTTCAACAAACATGTTGGTATCAGTATCAGCATGACTGAAATTTCGATACGACATGGCCCATTTCTCTGAAACCATATAAAAATCAGAGCACTATGTTCACAGCAGCGCTATACTAAATGCATGTATTTACCTGGTCTACTGGCATAGAAAGTTTTGAAATATTGGATGAATGATGGTTCCTTGGGTATCCATGCATCAACAAATGTCTCCAGATATTGATGGAACATATCTTTGTCTGTATGGTGCATCAACAAGTACAGTGACTGATAAATGCTGACTTGATCTGACTTGGTTTCACTATGGAAATATGTTTCGTTTAAGTGATCTGAAGAGAGAAAACAATATGCGGTGTGATCAACTGCCATTCCCGGTCATCCTGCTTTACATTCATACCTATCAACGTGCCCATGGCAGAGGAGGTGCTTTATGATATCACCAAAGACAGATCTTGCTGCAAACCATCCAGTGTTATCTGTGGATAATTGATCAATCAATCCACATTTGTGAGAAGATACGGTACCACTTTAGAATGTGAATGATTGTTCAGTAAACATTTGATTTCTAGATGTTTGTTTTGCATTGGTGCCAGTAAATTATCTTCTTTCTTACCATCGTCAGTCATGACTGTTTTGACAGTTGTAGTTGGGGCAGCATCCTTGATGGCTTGTAAAAGTGCTGCACATATTGCTTTTCCTCTTTGCTACAAATGCACCAACCAACCGTTCTTCGTACATGGCATAGGAAAATATGTTAGTTGTTTATTTAAGTTAAGTCCTGTGCAAAAGCCACGCATCACTGGCAATGAGCACCTTGCCCAAACTGATCAGCAACCATCACTGTGATAAGCTTGAAGTCATAATGGTTTGTGCCATGTGTCGAATCCATGCACAGAACGTTCATGGCATACTTCTGAAACAATTCCTTCTGGTGCTTTGTTTGAATACACAAAAGGAAGGATACTGCTGGGAGATCTGGCACAATGTCATTTGTTATGCCCCATTCCTTGTACAGAAGAACTGGATTGTATTTCTCCTGCTGTAATTTCTGCACAAGAGATTGGACAGACTCTGCATCACTTGTGTGACCAAACTTGGCAGAGTCGATTGAATTCCTCTGACAGTTTCGTACATCCTGTCTTGTAACAAAGTAATCTTGCCGAGCAAGATTGTCAAATTCATCTCTGTTCTCTCTGCTAGCTAGCTCCTGCCTGAAGTCTATATACCAACGACCACAGTCAACAACAATAGCTACACTACGTACCTGTAATTAGTAAGTTTGAACTGAAAATCCTGGTTCCCAATTTAAATTGTTTGTAAAGCAAGGAAACCATTACAGGAAGTGAGAAGCATCAAGGAGACAATTGCATTCAAGATAAAAATAGACCAACACAATTGACGCATTCATTTCAAGGATGCATCAAAGAGAGCAACAAACACATTGTTTGTCTTCAAGAACTCGCTCAATTGTCACTCCCATTGTCAATTTCTGAATCATTTTGTCCTTACACGAGGCCGGGAGAGGGAGAAAATTCCTCTCTTTTAGACTTGGATTGTGACTAGTATGGCCACTAACGTACCACACCTTCACAGTCCCTTCAGTTTCAATGCTTACATTCATCCTTGCAAGACAGGGACGTTCCATTCGCTTGCTTTTTGTATCTCTTCTTTGTTCTGATGTTGTACTGTCCCTCACAGTCGGTTTGTAGCTTCGGCAGCAGACATAGTAGACAAACTGCTTCTCGGCTAGATAAATACACTGTACATGTACATCACATACATTTTTTCTTTTGTTTACAAGGACCCTTAGGGCCCAGGTTAGATCCTGCAATCACTATTCTGCAATCTAACACCGCAATCTAACACTGCAATCTAACACTACTGTAGCAGAAGTCACTATCAGAAGTCACTATGATGTACTTCACACTTGCTGTACTTGCTGTAGATACTTGCTGTAGACAGAACCTGACACTCCGGAGAGAGAGGCAATTGTATGTTAGTTCTTTGCCCAAGGGAATTTATGTATGTGGCCCTCCCGCACTCAAACTCTGACTCAAAGGTCCCGGATGTTGCCAATCTCCAACTGCACGCTCTAACCAATTGAGCCACATACATACATACATACATTTTTTTTTTTTTTTTTTTTTTTTGGTTACAAGGACCCTTAGGGCCCAGGTTACTGCAGACACTACTAAGTACTTGCTACTATACTTTCTACGATACTAGTATACAATCTACGATACTAGTATACAATTGAAACACTATCAACAGTCACTGTCTATATGTAAACTTCTTTGCTTCTTGGACAGAACCTGACACTCCGGAGAGAGAGGCAATTGTATGTTAGTTCCTTGCCCAAGGGAACTTATGTATACATACATACATACATACATACATACATACATGATAGATAGATAGATAGATAGATAGATAGATAGAATATTTATTAGATATATCCAATTCTCTAGTACAAAGACATTCGATAGATACGGCAAACTACATAAAATGTCAACTAAACTCAAACCTAAACTCTAACTTAAGAAACTAATGTGGGCGTGTCTGGATAGATAGATAGATACATATACCTATAGATAGCTATAGAAATATAATATAGATATAGATAAATACACAGATATAGATATTGTGCAGATTACACTTGATAGAAAGTTCACCACAGATGTACCTGGGTTTTTGGCTGCACACACACTGCTGCCAGACCCAGTGTTGTCCTTGTCTTACGAGCTGTTGCTCCTCTCTGTTCTAAAGTAGGTGAAAGTTGCTGTCTCTTCCGCTTCCTTCCAGAACTCAAACTCCTTCATGCTAGAAAATTCTAGTTCCCGAATACCTTATTAATTAAAAGTTATGATTGCAGTAGTTAGATTGAGTGGATAAGAACAAATGTAGTACACAGTACCCATGTCAATCTTGTGATGAAAGTCCAGGTGTTGTGATAGAGATTTCACTTGGATAAACTTTTGACTGCAGCCTTCAATGAAACAGTGGTGCCACACAGGCTTCTCATACTCTGCGTTGTGTGTCTTTCTACAGTGGCGGTTCAATGTTTGTCTAGTCTTGAATATTTTGGATCACTCACGAGATCTCGTGTCTAACTTCTGCAGGTCATGAGTTGGGACTGTCTCTTCATTTGCAGAACCACCAGCAACCTATGATGAGAATGAGATTCCTTCCTCTGGGTGACATGCTTGTGTGGCGTGTGGCATACACTCTCGTGTGTGTGGTCTGTGTCTATGTCTGTGTTTATGTCTGTGTCTGTCTGTCTGTCTGTCTGTCTGTCTCTCAGTGTGTGTGTGTGTGTGTGTGTGTGTGTGTGTGTGTGTGTGTGTGTGTGTGTGTGTGTGTGTGTGTGTGTGCATGCATGCATATGTACGCATTTGATAGTCCTGCCTATGTGCCCATGAAACACATTTCTGTCAATAGACTGGGGGATACCTATGGGACTTAGTACCTCATGAATACCAGGTCCAGTGACCTTTCTGTGGTGTTCTTCATGGTGCTTCCCCAACTCTTCAGATGAGAAAGAGAGTCCACAGTGGAGCCGTTGGCAGGAAAACATGCCTGGGCTTATTTCTACAATGGAATTATTGTGTTCAGCTTGTTTGGACTCAACAGAATATATGGAGTGAGTTAATTAATTATGGGTTTTATGTAACTACAGTTCATCTCAATTTCTATACATTTTTATTAATCAAGTCCAAACTGCAGTGTTACAATTGTAAGCAATTAATTATAAGCACTCTAAGAACTAATTAATTAATTATAGTCAGATTTAGTTTGTGTTTGTAACACAATTATTGGTTTTTAATAATCTGATTTGAGGAATCTTTTGTACTTGCAGGCAATGGCATGTGATGAAAGTAAAACTGTAACCTGGAGTTGGATGACAAGAAATCAAGGGACACTTTGGCCAACTGATATCAACAGGAACTTGGATTTCCACACTTTGTCAGGAATTTATTTCATCTGCACGTGTCAACGTGTCTGCAGCAAAGGCTGGTGACACAGCTAATGCAGGAGATAAGAAGTGGATATTTAATTGATGTGAGCACCAAGCGGCTACTTGAGGAGACTTTTCAATGCATTGGTTATGGAGACTTTCGACTCTTGACAGAGCACAGCTTAGTAGCCATCTGAGCTGTTCTCTGTCATGTTGTCTCAGTACATTTGAAGCTGTTGCAAGAACACTTGTCAGACAATCTGTAGCAATACATTTCTCCAATGGTTTGGACATGACCTTGTGTGTTCTCTGCGCTGTTTGTTTAGTTAGTCTTTGTGTTATCCTTCTTAGAGCAATAAGTAGTTAATTATGATTTGACACATGCAATTCTATGCAATAGTGTTGGTATATGAAATGGGTATTCTAGTCAATTTTAATTAATTAATACATTAATAAATAAAAGTATTTTCTGTAGCTCAGCCTGATAGTAGCAAACGTTAGCTACTCCAGAAGTTAAGGCACTCACAATAAATGCTTTCTGTTACGGACTGTAGTCGTTGACCTCTGCAGCGAATGACGCTCACTGTTCCTGTCGTAGTCTGTCTCCACAGTCCTCTAAATTTCGATTCCAGTATATTTACAGTCTGGTGGTAGTACAGCAAGGACTCCCACGTCTACCTAGCACTTCAATGTATTCAAGCAGTCTCTCCCACTCAGTCAAACCGTCCTGGCGCGAACAGATGCTAGCGCGCGTACTGTAATCTGAAATCCCACCTTCTCGTCAGATACTACGCGTGTTAATGGTCTATTTCTAGTACTGTAGCGCGCTTACTACATAACTGGGGGTACTGTACGCGCGCTACAAGTCCATAGCGCCATCTGACGCTACACAGTACTGTACTCGTAATTAGCCTCGATATACAGACCCGCGCAGACATACCGGTGTCACGGGGATTTGTGCACCCGGTGATTTGTGTACCCTCGCGCTTTGCTCGCGATTCCAGACCGTCGACTCGATGCTCCAGACCTCATGTCGGGTACACATATCACCGGCCATGATGCAAAGCTGCTGGTGATTTCGGACCCCGGTGATTTGTGTACCCTTGTGCTTTCCTCGCCGTCCCAGACTGCTTTCAAGCTACAGGACTCGCGATCGTAATGCAAACTAAAGTACTCTCTGTTCCCGATCATCTATTGTACATCTGCATTTAGCTAGAGAACGAATATCTTGTGACAGTTGCACCCGTGGCCGGAAGATGACCATGAAGAAGCCGGATGTTGACTGAATAGAAGAAGCTGGATGTATGATGACTGTGACTCAACCGGATGATGACTGACTCCTAGAACTGCCGGATGGTGACTTTGACTCAACCGGATGACTGTGATCACAGTCACATGTGTCTCAATCGGATAATGACTGCGGCATGCCGAGGCCGCGCGCGGGTACACTATATATTTAGAGACACAGCTCTAGCGCTGGATTCAGATGCAGGTTGTTGCAGTTGTGCAGTTGAGTGTCTACAGTCGCGAGCAGTTGTGTATCATAGCACGTAGAATTGATTCTTTGGTTAGCTACAGTTGATCTACTCTAGAGTTGTAGCTGTATCTACGATTTCGTACTAATATGCTTCTATTTGGCTTGTAATAAGTTGTCTCAGTCTGGACGCGCGTAATAGAGCCATATGGACAATCCAGAGTTGACGGATGCAGAGTCAGACGTAGAAGCTACAGTAAGATAGCATTGACATCTGCATGCATTAGTATTGGAGAAATGCTCTAAACAATTGCAACGTTACAATTACTTTAATGATGTGGTAGGAAGTAGATACTGTAACTTCAGCAGAACAATGGTCGGAAAACATTGTGAACTCATACAAAGAGTTCCTAGTCTCTAGAGGGACAGACTACACTGATATTCCAAGCAGGAAACGAAAGTCATTTAGAAGAAGAGCAAAAGATTTTACAGTTCAAGATGGAAGGTTGTACTACACAAAGACTCCAGGTTTACTCAGACTGGCACTTGGTAGCAAAAATGAGCAAGATCGTGCCTTTCAGGCTAGTGCATCATAATAAAAATTAGTTGCAGTTACTTGAAATAGCTATGTATATGAGTGAAGAATCACTCTGTTGATTGATGTAGGAGTGTCACGTAAATCCAATTGGCGGTCATCTGGGAAGAACTAAAACCACAGACAAAATAAGGAGCAGATACTACTGGCCAAACCAGTACATCGATATTGCAAATCAGGTAGAAATTTTTTTGTTACTAATCTTGTAAAATAATTTAACTAGCACAATTACTGTTGTCTAGATAAGAAAATGTGATAGGTGCCAGAGGACGAATTCTGTTCTCAAATTGCAGTCAAACGAACTCCACCCTATTCCTGTTCGTTCAGAAGTGTGGAGTCTAGTTGGAATTGATCTCATGGGACCGCTGACAATGACAAGTCAAGGAAACCAATACATACTAACAATGACATGCTATTTCAGTAAATGGGTTGAAGCTTTCCCCATATCAGACAAAACTGCTGTTACAGTGGCCAGGGCTTTGTACACTGCCTACTGCAGGCATGGAGCACCAAACGATATTATCACTGATCAAGGCAGAGAGTTTGTCAACCAGGTTGTATGAGATATGTCCTATGTGCTTGTTAATTAAATCATGTATGTCCAATGTAAACTTTGCTTCACCTGTAGGTGTATGTACCACTAGTTGGATGTTTATACTGTGTTTGCTTCAACAGGTGTGCAAGGTACTCCATTGTCAATTCAATGTCAGGCAAAGAATAACAGCCGCTTATCATCCTCAGTCTAACGGACTAGATGAAAGAACAAATCAAACAATTAGAAAGTAAGATAAACAATATAAGAAGATAAGTGTAGTTCTATTGCAATTAGAGTATTATGACTACATAGATGCCTTGAAAATTGGTAATAGAGCATGAAGAAGACTGGGATGAACTCCTTGACCCAGTTCTCTTTGCTATTCGAACCAGTGTTCAAGAGTCCACCAAGTTCACTCCTTTCTTTTTAATGCATGGGCGAGAAGCTAGGTTTCCTTTAGAAGCTGAAAACAGTGAGATCACTTCTGTCAGTCAGTTGGGTGATGTGCAGCAAGCAGTACATCATCTAAAGGAAATGAGAAACAAAGTTTTCCCTCAAGTAAAAGAAAACATTGAAAACAGTCAGGAAAGACAGAAACAACAATACAGAAAAAGAAAAGGAGCTGTAGTAAACTCTATCCAGGTTGGACAGACTGTTTTGCAATTAAATATGCTAAAAAGGACAACGAAAGGTCATAAGATGGAAGACACCTGGCTTGGACCATACAGAGTTATAGAAATGACTGCATCTGGTGGCTGTGTCCTTCGTTGCATCAAAACTAATTCAACAATGAAGCGCAAAGTTAATATTAGTCAGCTGAAGATCTACAATACACCACAGAAGTCTTCTGAATTGGCAAATGCGACAAGCAAAGATGATGAATCAGCTGCTACTAGGATTAAGGGCAACAGCAAGCCAAATTTCTCAGATTTAGAACGTCAGCTATTTGATCAAAGTCTGTTACGGCTGTGGCGCACAGGAGCAATATGGGAGGCTTGGAAAGCTGAAGAAGACGACGAGAGAGAGGTATGCTTACATCTAGCTACTGGCACATATTGATTAGTTATGTTATGGTTACTGCATGTACTTTGTGTTTTGCAGCTTGCTGAACATACAAGCTCTGTTGAAGAATGTTGCCTTAGTGTCAATGTAGACGTGGCTCTGTGGCTAAACTGTCGAACATATGAGAAAAAGCCAACATTAAAACGAGTTAGTGATTTTGTGCTAGTAAATCCTGTTGTTCATCAAGAGTTCAATGATTTTGCAAAAGCTGAAATAACACCAGAATTGCAATTACTACTAGACGTGGACTTGATTAAGGTCTGGGAAACTGACAAAGCACTCTCATTGCCAAGGGTGTCTCGATATCAAAACGTGTATGTCAGCATCAGCAGCTCTCGACTTGATGACCTATGTCTGTGGGTATATGATATGAGAAAGCTGTATAACAGTAAAGGAAGAAGTTTGTTTGAGGTAGTTAATAAGAGAGCAAGTATGCCTCAAACATTGTCTAGTCTAACATCAGCTGCCGAGAGTTCACAAAGAGTAAGTCAACTGAATTTGCCACAATAACCAGAAGATTTGTTATAAAATTTTCTTTTGCAGTGGGTACATGGTCTGGATCTCAATGAAACTGATAAATGTATTATACAAGGCAAGTGTGCCGACGGCTTTCTAACTGACAAGCACATGCATGCTGCTCATCAGCTTCTATTAAAGCAGTTTCCCTACATCAGTGGACTAGAGTCAACACTCCTTTGCCAGACTTACGGATTCGCTCATGTAACAAGTGATGGTATGAAATAAATACCCCTCTCACTGACATGACACACACACACACACACACACACACACACACACACACACACACACACACACACACACACACACACACACACACACACACACACACACACACATACACGTGCACACACACATACACGTGAACACACACACACACACACACACACACACACACACACACACACACACACACACACACACACACACACACACACACACACACACACACACACACACAACACCACACAACACCACACACACAACACCACACTACACTAATAGTGTAATATTATCAAAATAATATTATAAGCATTCATGTGGTTTGTAATAATAACAAATGCATTTTTGTACAGCTATTCAGATTCATTTTACAGGAAGTCATCATTGGGTGACTTCAACCTGCTTTGGCAAACAAGTACGACTATACGACAGCAATGCTGGCCTACACTTGTCTCCTTGTATGGAACACAGCTGGCGCAAATCTATCAATTGGCTCACAAAGACAACATTCTCATGGTAGAATAAATGCCAGTGCAACAGCAACAAAATGGTAAAGATTGCGGGCTATTTGCAATAGCATATGCATTTCATGCAGCTCTAGGAGATGATGTAACCATCATGCATTTTGATATTTCCAAAATGCGACAACATCTGATTTACTGTTTGGATCGAGAGGAGCTCTCACCTTTTCCAATGGAAGAAGACAAGCCATTGGAAACATGTGACAGAAGTCACTTTTATATTACTTTGCACTGCACGTGTTTGTTGCCAAAGACACATGGCAAGATGGTAGAGTGTTACGTCTGTGAAAACTTGTATCATGACAGATGTGTCACAATGTCAGGTAGTGAGCCTTGGATTTGCGCTAAATGTAGATAAATGTCTTGCTATACACAGCTTCAGTATTAATTTGTTCAATTAATACATCAACTTTAAATATACAAAGTTGAAACTGTGAACTAAGTCAGAATCTAGAACCTTAATTAAACATTTGACAACGACATCTTCTCTAGACTTACCTTAAATTGCCAGCTGTGTTAAGATTTCCGTCCGTCCGTGTGTACACATGACCAGGTCGTCCATAAGTCTCTAGTTGGCATACACGCGTGCACATCAATGCTCCTACAGCGATCCCCAGTTGCAAGTTGAGAACTGCAGGCTTGTAGACCCATCTATGCTTGCAGCTGAGTCTGCAATCGTCTCCAACTATAGTTGGAGTGAATCTCCTTCGTACATCAACAACGTCAGGCTGGTCAACCGATTGATTGGTTACGTACTAGACTTCACTCACAAAACGACGCCTAGAGACGAGTATTCAGTAATATCGATTGCTTGAAACGTTGTCACGGTTTGGGACGGCGAGGAAAGCACAAGGGTACACAAATCACCGGGGTCCGAAATCACCAGCAGCTTTGCATCATGACCGGTGATATGTGTACCCGACATGAGGTCTGGAGCATCGAGTCGACGGTCTGGAATCGCGAGCAAAGCGCGAGGGTGCACAAATCACCGGGTGCACAAATCCCCGTGACACCGGTACCGTGTGTCGCCTATCGGTACCGCACTGACCCTTACTAATAATTGTCAAAGCACCGAAACAGTTGCAACACATATTTAAATCTTATATACCATACAAGTTAAAATAAACGTACTGATTGATGGCTAGTGCTATAAACACGCGGTTGAAGCCTTCACAAAATATTCTTAATAGACAGTCTGTCAATTGCACCATCATTGCATCACGAAATAACAAATTTAATGCGGTTTATCAAAAAAGATTAAGAGTAACGGTCACGATAGAATTAAGCCTTCTACAAGTGAAATATCAGAAAATACCAACATCAAGTATTAAAATCAATTTTTCTAGATTCATAATAAAAGTCATTTCTCAATTCTCTTCACATTGCCCTATGCAATTGGCATATGTTCAACAGCAAACTGGCATCTCGCTCTCTGATTACGAACAAGTTCGTCTCCAGAGGTAAACGACAGCTGTCTAGTCTGTGCATCAATGACAAGATACTGACGTCGTTTCATGTACGCAGTCTTTCTCAACACGTGCAACGAATCCTTTGCCCAACGACAAACGGGTGCCAGAAGGCGGGTACTCGGAAACTCCACGTAGAATCGAGCGTAAGCGTTGGGATAAGGAACGCTGGTGACAAGACAAACCTTGCTCTCGTCTGTCGAGTCTGCGCACAAGTATAACTTGGTATCGTCTACTTTGCAGTAGATGTAAAATCCGAAGTCTGGATCTTCCATAGGATCGCAGTCATCGTATGGATCGCGGTCGAGACATTTCAAACTGGTCTCGCGACGCCGTGGGACTTCGATAAAAAATTCGAACTCGACATCCGTCGTTCCGACCTTGTGGACAGTGCGTTTGTCGCCTGCTTCTAGTCTTGCGTTCTCCATGCTTCTGTTGCCCGTTTGTATGTTTCGTTCCGATTGATTGATACTGGTAACTGTTAGTTTTGAGTGTTGTTGTTCTTCGGGTTGCTCTTTGTCTTCATCGGTGTTTTCAAGTTGCGGTCTCGTGTTGCCATGCTTGCTTGGAGGTTGCGATGTTGTAGTACATGTACATTTCAGACAGTAGTTGCCAGCTCCGATCAAGAATGGTCCGCCTATAGAACATTAGACAAAATGTTTTGCAGCGTGGTCTGTACTGAAGCATGTGTACACTGACACAAATCTTGGTAAACTTTTATATTCAGACAGACAAATGGATAAAGAAAAATGACAGAAATTAATTAATGAGAATAAGAGTAAACAGGCAATACAGTAAAACGATTAGAAAAAAACTGTAAACAAAACAAATCTAGACACACACTAAACCACAATCGTTTTATTACAAATTGATGCACCAGTGTTTGATTGACCTCTTCCAAGAAAACAAGATATAGGTAATAATTACCTATCGCACAATTTACCGCCAAAAATTGCTAAATTTTGTATGACGTTGAAAAGCAATATGGGCATGCCAAAATATACAATATGATCTTTATATTGTACTTCAGAAAATATTGCCTCGACAAAATTATTATATTTGGTTTCTTGTAAGAATTTATGATTACCTGCAGCAATTACTGGGCGTGACGCAGCCATCTCTTCCTTCACGTACAACAGAGACGCATCTTTCATTGCCCTTCGCCATTCTGGATCGCTTACGAGTGTCCAGACGGGAGTCACATCATAGCCAATAACTCGCTCATAATCTGCTTTTACTACCGTCTTCGCTCCATTCATTTTCACCATGGGATCGACAGTAGCAAACATACGGCTGTCGTACTTGGCAGCGAGAGCCATGTCTTCGTCCTTAAATGCAACGTCTAGCAACGCACTGCTCATACCCGCTACAGTCGCGTTCGTCGACAACCTGGATGCCGTTTGACAAACGACGACGTTCTTGGTGCGATAAATTTTCGCTCCCAGTTCTACGGAAGAGATGAAGTGAGTGGCTCCCCGGTTCTCATCGCGTATTAAACCCTTGCAGATCTCGACCATTTTGTTACGTCTTTCTTCGTCTCCACACTGTGCCATAGTTGTACTGGTTTTTTCTTCGTTCTTAATCTTGATGAGCTTATCAAGACGAGACCGAAAAGGATCACCGTCATTGTCGTCGGTCCTAAAACGGATGGTGTCCGTAGACATGCTGTACTCATTTTAATCACTGTCGACTTATGTGCGTACCTAGACGTCTGATTGCTGTATTCTCCAGCTCTTCTTTCAACGTCGAAATAGATGGTTCTCGTGTGGATCTTCTGGCCTTCGTGTCGTTGCAAACTGCGTGACTCCTTCTTGCGCTCCGCGTTGATCCCGACGTCGATCTGGACAGGCGAGGCCGACGGCGTCTTCAGACTTGCGTGCATCTCACGGCGTAGCTTGTACCAGTCTTGAACGTCAGATTTGAAAGAAACGTAGCCGCTCCCTATTGTCAGTTGAAGAAGCGAAGACGATTTGGGGTCGATCTGTCGGTCCAGCAAGTGGCTACTAAACTCAAGACAATTGAGTCCCATTCCGAGACCCATACCGGCCAGTTTGTCACGTGTTTTGTCGTCCAAGGGGTACTCGTTGAACGTTGGATTTGTTACATCATCTAGTTCTGCGACGGACATGCTGCAAGTTGTCTGGGTGTAACCGAGTGTTGTCCCTACTAGAGTCCCTACGCTGCAGGTGAGCAAGCGCTACTGGCATTCTAGCTGTTCAAGATCTCCCGTCTTAAGTAGCAAACCTATTCACAGCCGACCAGACGTCAGACATCCTGTATGTTGCTACTTTCCAATTCCTAACGATTTACAAACGTCAGACTAATTAATTAACACACCCTTCTCTTCTTGGTCTTCCTTGTCTAGAATAGACTGAGAAATAGATTTACACTAGTACTACCCGCCCTATGGGCAGTGGCAATCTGGGCGGTGGCAATCTATCGTTGTACGTCACTTCTGCAAAGAAGACGCACATTCCGTGACACACGGACGCACGCATGCACGCAAAAGCAGCCTGGTGACCCGGCGCATCTGGGAAGTAGAGGATGACGTACAGTGGCTGGCGAGCGCACGCCACATCCGCATACTCGGCGAGCGCACGCCACATCCGCATACTCGGTTAATTGATTGAGCAAACAAACTCCGGCTCATCTCATTTCAGAACGCCAAAGTCTTGTTTCTGGCCGAAATCCGACTCGACCGTTCGTCTTGGACGGTCGAACTCAACCGGGTCATCGCGTTTCACGACGATCGGATACCGGTGTCGTGTCGATCGGAGCAATTACAGACATCCATCCAGCGAAAGCGTGGGTTGGAGTAGTAATTATTATTTTAATCCACCTAAAACGTCATGATCTATTCGTGGAGAAAGACGTCACTTCTGCGCAGATACATTCAGTAACACGCAGACGCACGCACAAGCGGCTTACTCCTATTACACCCGGCGCATCCTCACACTGTAAATGAGATAATTAGAATAGCGTGCGATAGCGGGTGTGCGTCCACCGCATGCTCGGTCAATTGAATAAACAACCTCCCGCGCATCTCATTTCAGACCGCCAAAGTCTCGTTTTGGGCCGTCGGAGGCAGTCGAGGCAAAATCCGACGATCTTGACCGGCTCACCGCGTTTCGCGACGATCCGAGACCGGCGTCGTGTCGATCGGCGCGTACAGACATGTGGACAGACGGAAGTGGGCGTATACATAGGTGATGTCTAGTTAATTAGAGACACCAGCACGTGAGAATGCGTTCATATCACAGGAAGTGGTCAGATTATGGTATCAAGAAGACGTCAATGCACTTGGCCGTTCGTAGAAACTGCTAACCACATCGAGATGCATCTGTAGACTCGTACCCAGTCCTTCTCCTCGCGCGCGCTCGACGTGTTTAGGCACGTGCTTTTTGTTCCACTCGCCAGGAAGGGGTAGGAAGATGATTACAAATGGGGGCACCACGTACTTTGCACATCAGCGCGTGTCGACTGACTTGGCTGCATGCATATCGATAATTAGTAAATACAACTAAACACGACAAAATAGTTTCTTCTCCTCCCGGTAACATTTGTATAAACGGGAATTTGCTATTTCGTCTATGCATAGCTCAATCTTATCCGTTCTGTCCTTGTGCACATGCATACAGAGACATAGGCATGATATAATATAATCTTGCCTAACTCGTTGTAGTTCTCAGCTAAGTAAGTCTTCAGTCTCCTATGTGCTGAAAATGTTCTCACAGAAGTACAGATGGTGATGGACAGAAACAGTTTAATTAATCAAACAAGCAACGTCTGAAAGCATCTCGATCCGTACAGTAAACCAAGAGAAATTTCAGCCATGATAGAACATACATTGTCACCCTTGTAATTGGTAGATTACATAATTGTTTTCAAGCTTTGATTTCTGATCGACTCTTCATAGCTGGCATCAGTCGAAATAAATCAAGGTCATTTTTGTAGAGTTCTAGTTCTTCTGGTAAAGGTCTACCATTCGTGGTAGCTTCTTTGAGATGGAGGTGGACGTGTCATGCAACCACATGCATGTCCATGTTCCTATGCCTATGCTATGTAGACTACTCTAGTAGAGTGTCTCTTCGATAATAGCATGTCTAGATTTCTTATTCTAGAGTACCATTAGTATGCAACAAAAAGACTAGAAAATATGTTCAGATCAATTAATAAGCAAAGAATTAATAAACGTTAGATTTAGATGGTATAGTTGTTGTGATCTAACGGGATAATTAACTATTTACATATCAGGTCAAGAAACCAATACTGTATACCGTAAATTTTTTAGCAAGATATGAACTACAACCTCTAGAGAGTCTGTATATTTAATGCAGGAAGCTTCAGTCATGTTTAGGTTAATTAGTAGATTACTGTTCAAGACTGCGGTAAAGTACAAAACCCAGAAGTGCGTTAGAGCTTACGTTGTGGTCTGGCTTTGAATTCTCGAGCTCCACCTTGCATAGGTCATTTCTTCTCCAATTTTTTTGTTTCAACCCCTATACATACATACATACATACATATATATATATATATATATATATATATATATATATATATATATATATATATTACTACTACAATGTACTACTATACTACTACTACTGGAAGAACATGGTGTATTTCATTTTGAATAATAACCAATATGACATAACATGAAAAGCAACATAACTATATCTAGGAAGACTATATAACTAGATATGAGTCATACTATATATACGGTTGTACTTATTTCTATTTTGTCAGTCAGCAGCCAAGTTGGCTTTCAGCTGCGGCAAGCAAAATGTTATCTTGTGTTGTTGATGGAATTGGCTTTGCCCTGCATCCACGAAGACACATGACTGCTGCTCGAATCAAGACAATTGCAACACGACATCGAATCCAGTTTGTTGCTAGACTGTATGGAAGATCGTTCTTTTCACTGGTCATAGTCGACAGTCTCTTGATGAAGGTGTCCGTCAGTTTGCTGCAACCACCAGTGCATGATAATATAATTGGGGTGAAAGTAGACTGTTCTATTATCCTATTATCTGAATGCGGTCTTCATATTTACGCTTTTATCGTTTTCATGTTGATTATAACAACTGTTGATGTTCATTTTCATATATGAGGATGCATAGAAATTGAAACCCCGAGCATCGAAAAATGTTTGTTCAAATCGTCCTCCCCAAAAACCGTTCGCACAAATGTCAAGTCTTACATCTTCATCTGTTGTTGTGGTCTTAAATCTGAAGATTTCCCCAGACAGAGGCTGTAATAGTGGTTCGGTCTCTATAACAGGACAAACTTCTTTCATCATATTTGCAAATACGTCACGTATTTCGTTGTGTCTAATACAGGGTGTTTCAAAAGTAACATACCAGTATATTATTGAAATACATTATGACAATAATTGTATATCTAAAGCGAATAATGCTTAAATTTCGACAGCACCGTTAACTCTGATCGGTATATTAAGAACATTTTTGTTCCGTTTTCTGAACAACTTACAGCATCAGAAAAGCAAAGAACATGGTTCCAACAAGATGCGCCACTGCTCATACTGCACGAGCTACGATGACAGCCGTCCGCAAGGTATTCGGTGAACGCGTCATTTCACGAGATTTATGGCCACCACGCTCACAAGACCTGACGCCACCGGATTTTTATCTTTGGGGAAAATTGAAAGATCTTGTTTATGCTGACAATCCTCGTTCAATCAGTGATCTTAAACATAATATCAGACAAATCATTGCCGATATCAGATGTGAGGAACTGCACCGAGTCTTCAGCAGCCTGCGTCGGAGAGTCGAACTCTGTCTCCAAGCGGATCGCTCACATTTCCAGTAACTGTTATGATTAGTTAATGTAGCAAATATTTCTAATTATAAATATTTTTAATTATAAATACTTTCGGTATGTTACTTTTGAAACACCCTGTAGTATGGAATCCACTCTTCGGACATGACAGTGAATGTTCAACAGTAAAAGCTGACCCACAAGCACATTGATCTGTAAGGTTGTTTGGTCGCCAACCATGACTACTACTACTACTACTGCTACTGCTACTGCTACTGCCACTGCCACTGCCACTGCCACTGCTACTACCACTACCATTACCACTACCACTACCACTACCACTACCACTTGCCTCACTAAGTAGATTGTGACGTTGACTTAAGTGGGTTTGTTTAATTGAATGGATTGATATAGTGTTGTGTTGAGTGCCGTTGTAGTGGCTTTTGTAGTATGGGCATGACCAGTGGATGCTTTTGCTGAGAAATATACTACTACTACTACTACTACTACTACTACTACTGAGAGACATAGTGTATTTGAATAAAAGTATTACGTACATATACTATGAATATAATATACATACACTAATGTGTCCACAAGTTTACTACTACGACTGTAAGGCAAACACAACAACTAGGTAGCGACATTCTGCATGCCCAGAGACATAGTATATTTAATTAATAGTAAGACAAAACACTCTCAGCAGAAGCCAAGAGAATACCGTTGTTAGTGATTGGGCGCTTTGTTTTGGATCTGCAGCCCCTGATACACATAACTGCAAATCGAAGTAATGAAAGTCTAGTCGACATCTGACCCAGCACAGTGTTGTACTGTAGGCCATTTCATGCTTTTCTGAGACGAGAGATGACAGTCGTTTCAGGAATGTTGATGTTAAATTGCTTGCTCCTCCTGTGCAAGAGAATATCAGTGGTGTGAAAGAAGCTTGTTCGACTCTTCTGATTCGATCCTCGTATTTACGTTTCTTTTCTTGCTCTTGTTTCCTGTACAGAGATGATATTGCTGATGATCTATATGACTGAGCATGAGGATTAAAGATTCTGACATCAAAGTAGGTTTTCTGAAATCTACCACCCCAGAAACCGCACGCGGAGATGTCAAGCCTGGCTTCATCATCAGTGCTGTTACTCTTCTGAGGCAGTATCTCTCCAGTCAGTTTTTGTAAAACTGGTTCTTTCTGAACATCATGACAGACATCATCCAATAGGTTAGCCACAATGTCCCTGGCCTCATTGTGCCTCAATGTTGGAAATCCACTGGTAGGACATGAGAGTGAGTGATCAACTGAGAAATGGTCTTCACAAGGGCAGAAATCAGGTAGAAATGCTGGTCGCCAGCCATAGCGTAGACATAGTGCGTCGTGAAACTCAGATTTTGTCAGAAGAAACTATGCTCTTCTATAGGTAGAGCTGTCAGCCACACAGAAGCACCTTTCTCTTTGGCTAAATCAACAGCACGTTTGAGATTTGTATCGAGGTTGACAGAAATTTCCTTATCAGTGACATTGATGACAAGATTTTTCTGACGTTTGAGTGAGGCTTTCAGTACACTTTGTTGTTGTGAAACCTCCTCAGACATTTGATTTTGCTGCTGAAGAATGAGCTTGGTAAGAGGCTCTGTAACTATCAAGGAGTAAGCAAACTCTCTGTGTAGGGACAAAGGATCAATGATTCCAAGTTCACCTCGTCGAGTTGGAAGAGCAAATATTTTTCTCATCGTTTCTCCAGAAGCGGATTGACCCGTTAATGCAGGAATCTAAGGTCTGAGTCGATTGCTTTAGTCAGTGGTTGCAGAAATTGGGCTAAGTTGCTGTTGGTCCTGGCTATATAGGTCCATTTACTGCTTACTCCATGAGTGAAAGCTGAGTAAGCTGCATGTGGCTGTGTCTTGGCGATGACAGAGAGACGTTCAATTTCCTTAGTCCAGTTTTCAACTTTGTTCTTGAGAAAAGTGTCACAGAATTTCTTTGTTCCTAGAGCAGCTCCTAGGTATTTCCTACCTTCCGTAGTGATGTTGATATTTGTGTTTTCAAAGTGAGCTCTTGCTGCATCAATGTTTCCTTCTTTAACTATCAGCCATAACTTCTTTGCATTAGGCAGGTAGCCAAAGAAAGAGCCAAATGTGTTGAGTTTATTCCACCATTGTCTTAAGAAGTTAAGTTTCCTACCTGCTGCAGCGTCGTCAGCATACCAAACTTGTGGTGTCTCTTTTGTGCTAACCTTTGTCAAAAGAGAAACTGTTGCAAGGACATAGATTGGCATAGCTAATGAATCACCTTGAGTCGTGCCTTCTTTAGATATTAGAACTTCACCTCCAACAAATAAGAAAGATGGTTGACGGTAGGTGTTGGCGAGCACCGGTAAGATGGCAGGACAGTTAACAGAAATATTCGTTAAAGCCACTTGACGGTTCAAGTTATTGAAAGCGTTAGAAGCGTCTACAAGTAGGATTGCTTCTGTATTTGAATCATCAAGGAGAGTTTGCATTGCATGTGTGGCAGATTCAACACCTGATAATTGGCCTGCACAAAGTTGAAGTGGTCCAGCAGCATTCAGTATGTCTGACTTTGCAGTACTAAGGATGGCTTTGCTGATTATCCTTCTTACTGTTTCACAGATGCCAATTGGTCGAACTCCGGGTTTCTTGTCCAGTGGAATCAGACGACAACTCACCAAACCAGTAAGACCAATTGGATCAACAAATTCTGTTGAGATCAAGCGTGCTAGCAAGCCAGGGAATTGCAGAGGTCCCTAGAAGAGCCTTGGAATTTTGTGCATAGCCTTCTCCAGTCTGCAGCATTCAAACCAGAAGGACCAGCAGCCCCTTTGCACTTCAAAGCTATGTTGCGGATTACCACTTCATCAAGCTGATCAAACAAGATTGCATGAACAGGGGGAGCTTGGAGACCTGGATCCAACACTGCATCTGGTACCAAAGGTGCGGGATCAGGATTTTCTTCTTCAATATTTCTCTTACTGGCTCGTGTAAACCATCATCAATGCATTCATCCAAAGATAGAACACCACAATCAGCCTCGTCTGAAAGAAATCTCCCTGCAGCCCTCACATCACCATTTTCCATGTAATTTGCACATTTTCAAGATGAATCCGTTTTCATGTTTGAACGACAGGACTGAGCTCGATTACCCAGATGTAATTGAATCGTTCTTGCTTCTCTAAGTAGACCTTGGATATCACCTTCCAGCCGGGATGTCATTCGTCGTGTGAGACAAGATGCATGATCTCGGGGCTTCGATTTCATGTTAGGTCTTTGCAGCAAAATTAGTGTGGCATTACCATTGCAGCTGTGATTGCAACAGATTCCAAAGCAGTAACTTCAGCATGAGCTTGAAATTGTCTCCCAGATGTACCCCAAGGCACCTGAAACATGTTCTTTCTCCAATGAACAACTTCTTGATAAGCTTGATCAATAAGCGTACGAAAATGAGCTCCATCTATAGAACCTCAAGTAAAATTGGGTAATGCCATTACTTGGTAGGTAGGCAACTTGTACATCATTTCATCTATAGCACTTGAATTTGCCCCTTGATAAGGTGTAATATCTATTAATGGATTTGTCACCTGGTGTGGATCAGTTGATGAAAATGTGTTTATCAGTTCTTGCACAGGACTGGAATTGGTGTTAGCTTCACTTGAGCTTGATTTAGGTTGTTGGAAATGTCAGGCGACTCACTGAACTGTGGAGGAGAATAGTGACAGTTGGAACCGCTGACAACCAAACTGTAAGATAGTGGTCTGTCTTAACAAGATCGTTGATTGATTGGCGAGTCCATTAGCGTAGGTGACTGATAGTCGATCAACACCTGAATTGATTGGCTTCTTCAAAGTTTCTGGAGGCGTTGCCGTTGGATCAATTATGGTTTGAACAGGAAGTGCCTTCCTTGGGTTTTTGTAAGACACCGCAGTGACAGTTGTTTAGTCAGTTTTATTGACTAGAGGTTTATTCAGTAGTACAAACTGTAGCAGAAACAACTTTTGTGTCAGCACTAACCATAATTAATTGTAATGCATCATCAACATGAGTTGATCACTTCTCTTTCAGTTTCCTAGAGACTACTCCTAGTACCAGAATCTAGTAACACACACGAAATATTGAGACTGCACTGATTTCGAGAGATGTGAAACGGTCTAGCCTGCGCTGTTTCTGACGACGCTATCATTGCCTCGTGATCACCACCTAGAAGATAGTAACTACGACGTTATTAACTTTTTATTGCAAATTTAACAATTTTAACATTTTATCGTGGGGTATATATATATATATATATATATATATATATATATATATATATATATTATAGGCTCGCTGTTTCAACATGCGCAAACATCGGTACCGCAGCATAGCGGTACCGTGTCCACTGGTATCGCACTTGCCGCAGTCTTGACAAACACCACTGCATGGACACATCGACGTCGATTTTACTGTCCCTCGAACACCAAATTTATAAAATTATAATTTAAGACAACGTCAATGTTTCTTTTGAGTTTCCATCTTAGTTTGAGGATTGCAGTAAACCACTTGAATACTTACATACCTAATGAATGTAAGTAGCTATAGCACATGCAGTCACATACAAAAACACTTAGCAAATAAAATCTCGATGATTTCTGCGCGTGTTGATGACTGTCTGCGTCATTGGGTTGCTCGAGGTCTCACGTAGCCAAACCGCTCCCCTCTCGCTATCTGTAAGGCAAACAGAAATTCGATGGAAAGGACATAGCCAAACGAACAGACTATCGAAAAAATAGAAACAGACGAGGCAAACTGGTATCAGCCAAACAAACTAACAGAAGACGGAGGGACGGGCAGTCAGACGGAGACCTAGACAACAAATAAACAAGGTAGCTAAAATATGCAGGAGATATATATTCAAATGTTTGATAAAATTTGGATTAAAAAATAATGATTAATGCATTCATATTTAAAACTGTCTTACAAACAACTTAAAATATAGTAAAAACAAATAATTATTTTTAGAAAGTACGTTATTATTAATCAAATACTGCTGTACTGTTTTAGAGTATTTTTCTGAATTTGCTTTTGCTTTTTTGCGCTTTGATCTTGTGCTGTAGTCATAATGAAAATCAGCCAAATTAGAGGCAACTACTTTGCCAGCACAGAGCAACTACAATTACACAGCTCTAAACTTTAAAATAGAAATAATAAAATTTGAGTTTACTTATTAGCAAAATACACAACGATTCTACTACCTATTACTTGCCTTCGCAGTTAACTTAATTAATTTATCAACTAATTGGTTACTTTACGATAAACAGGATATAAATAGAACAGTATATGTGGAAGTAAACATGTCTAGAGACGCCCCTAACTGGACTTTGTCATATTTTCTTGGCTTCACCGGATCTTGAGGCTGTGACCTTTTGAAAAAGTACACTGCTGCTCCAGTCTGCCAAATGTTCACGATTTTGCAGGTCGTTCACGAGCTCTACTGGACTGCAGCCAAGACAGTTATGGCAGTTCATAAAGGCAACTCAGAGAATCTAGGAGAAACGCAGGAACAAGTAAGGTTTTCTAGAAACTGCTTGCCAGATCACATTTTGCTAACTACAAGTTGTTGAATCACTCACTGCTGAATCTTACCGTCAGTTTAGTAAGTGCACGCTTCTTTGTATAGCCTGTA